>NC_053165.1:102716872-103016872 GCF_016835505.1 Polypterus senegalus | reverse complement strand
AAATGGCCTAACAAACAATTTTTTTAAAATATACAAATCACAAATCCACTAAATAACTTATTGTCAAAAATTGATTTCAGTGTGAAATATAAATATTGTTTAGCACTACTCAGTAAAACAGCATAATCAACAAATAGAACATTGCATATATTACAGCTGTAATAATTTAAAAAAAAAAAAAAACTACTCACATGGGATTTTTAACTTCCATCTTCATTTTCTGTTTTGGTGTCCGATCTCCATGACGAATTACAGCAATAACACAACGCAGCTCCATCCTGTATACACCAAAATACTTGTCACTTACTGTTAGTTGATTTATTAAGTTTTGCATAAAAATAAGACATTTATATTAGACAATCTTACCATTTCCTTTTCTTATCAAATCCCAAAACGCACTCATTCACTCTGCATATTAATTTCCTATTTTAAATTAGGTTATTATCATATTCTTATACCCCCTTCACTATGAACATTCTTCTGTTTGTTTTTTTCACTCCCAATATAGATTTGAGCAACACTTTTATTTCTTAATTACTTGCTTCCTCAGAATTTCCCTTTCAACTGTTTCCCTCTCCAACTATATAGTCATCCTCATGTGTATTAGTTCAATTTTATTTTACTTTACCTCACACACTGGAAGTTCAGTTCTGTTCTTTGGTACAATGTTAACGACTTGATGAATTTATCATTTTTACTGTATTTACACTGACTCTGAAAATGATCCTGATAATGTATGAAGAATTATATAAGCAATATATGATTCCACCTCAGTCCAAATGGCAGAAGATCTCTAAATTTGAGTTACAATACTCATTTTTAGAGTGAATATGCCCCAGCATGGCAGATCATAGACAAGAATTAATATTTATTTAACAGACTGAAATTCAGGTCCACCACATGCATATATAATATCATGTATCTCTATCATTGGATCATGTACAAATGACTGCATGAGTTTACACAAGGTTATACGTATCCTGAAATTTACAGGCAACTCTGTCATTGTGAGTCTTGTACAAGATAAGGAAGACAGCCATGGACCTATTGTCAATGAGTTTGTACAATGGTGTGATCACTCTAATTTACAACTTAATATATCTAAGGCACACAATATAGATTTCAGGGGCTCGCCACCACCCTCTGTCGCAACTTGGGGACTAATCAAAGGAGAGACAGTGGAGATGGAAGAGCAATACTAATATCTGGGAACAATTATTGATAACAAACTAAACATTGATCTTAACAAAGAGCAGATCTGTTAAAAAAAAAGGGCAGTAATGATTATTCTTTCTTAAGAAACTTAACTATTTTAAAGTGGACAAACCATAATGACACTTTTTTATAAGTCCTTTATTGAATCCATTGTTACATTTGCTTTTATCTATTGGCTTAGTAACCTCAGCAATAACAATATAAACCATCTTAACAACACTACAATAATTTGCAGTAAAATTATTTATTCACAACAGACCTCTGTCACTGAAATGTATTGCAAACAGAAAGAAAGCTAACTCAAAACTGTGAGACAGTAGCAATCCTCTTTGCTCTAAATTCCAGCTTTTGCCACCAGGCTACAGATTTAGGTTTCCAAAGGTAAAAGGCAACAGATGTAAGAACTCTTTTATTCCTAGAGCTATAAGCATTTTAAATTCTATTATTTGTATGGATGCTACTAAATGTTAAATTCTGCATTACCGCTGAAAGCAATTACACTTCTTTGTAGCAATCTTAAGTGTGTGTTTATGCAATAACATTGGTGGTCAGTTGTGTTTTTGTTTATCTATTGGATCTCTGTAACAATGTCTGCTGGTTTTGTACTTTCCTGTTGCTAACAAATTTCTCTCTGGGACAATAAAGTCTGCCTAACCTAACCTAATCTGGTAATAAAGATGTTACTCTTTCGCCTCTAATCAAATCATTACTCCTTAACAATAAACCTTGTGAAATTAATACCGAGAATACATTTAGAATTATATTCAGTTATTTTCAGCCTTCCTTGAATCTTGCATCTTCAAATATCTTGGAATACTTGTCTCCTTACATTCCCAATCATAAACTATGATGAATAAATTCTGCTTTGCTTGCTATTTTGAAAGTAAAACTTAAGAAAAATTGTGAAAATGCTTTTAGTTTCTATGCTTCAAAATTACAGAATTATCTATCTTTAGATATATGTCAGGACAGCATGGTAGAGTCTTAAGTCTTACTTTTTATCTGGCTTTTTGTTAAATGTGTGAGTAATCAGATTGTATTTTGTTTTTTCTTTTCGGCATCAGGTTGATGAAAAACAACACTGAGATCCTGCCCCTACTGACATCTGCACGGACTCTCTTTTATTATTATTTTTTGTATATTACATATTAGATATGAAATACACTGCCCAAATTTGGCCTGGGAAGGCTTTTGATTGCAGTGGTTTTTCTCTTCTGGAATTTTTTTCTCTTCCCACTGCCCATCTGATCCCAAGTGTATTTAGTTTATTTTATTATTGTTTTTCTGTGTTTCTACCTTCTAAAATTTGTAAAGAAAATACAATTACACTATATACTGGAAGGTGCAATATAAATAAATGTTGCTTTTGTTTTCTTTAAATGTATTTAATTGAACTAATTTTGAATTGACTATAATGGTGCAATGGTCTTTTAACTGTCCCTGGAGCTACAAAAAAATCTGTAAACTATGCTGTGTTATAATATGAAGTGTAATGTCACTATCTCTGTGCACACTGTTATGGATACATTCATACAGGCAGACCAAGCATGGTACACAGGGGCTCAGCATTTAGAATTGACAGCCAAGCATAGGACTAGATAGCCAAAGACAACTGGAGGATTGTATAGTCAGCCTAAAAGACAGAATAGTATACTTCTGTCCTTTGTCAGCACAAAATCTTCTTTCCTAGTTTGGAGAATGGGACAAACTGCAGTGTGAGCATTGTGCTATTCTTGTTGGAGGTGAGGTTTGAGTTTACTGTCCTTGTTTGGAGACCAGAGAGGGGCATTGTACTATTCCTGAGATAAAACTGAATCTTTACTTTCCTTGTTTGGAGACCAGAGAGGGCCCTGCACGTGGAGAAGACAGTATAAATACATGGAACAAGCACTCAAATACTTTGAAGCTGTCGGGCGGAAGAGTATGTCATCTGTCCGGAAAATCCTTTCAGCGTGGTGACGAAATATGGCAGACTGCATAGATCAAGACTCCCCCACCTCGATAGAGTCTGTCATAAGCTTCCCGTCTGTAACCGCGTAAAACGGTCAGTAAAGTAAGCTAAAGTATATATGTTTTTCTCATGTGATTTTTGTACCGCCGTAATCACGATGGGAGGGATATCACCTTTTCTATCATATTTCTATATTTTTCGGTTACTTAACATGCTGCAATTTCAAAAGAACATATTTTCGGAGAGCTAATGCCTCCTAAGGAAACATGCTTTAGCAATTATTGTGGCCAGATATGTGATATGAGATATGAAGCAGCAGTGCTATCCATTGTGCCACTGTGCCTCAAACAACAAGACTCGGAAAGAATGAATACCATAAACGAAACACAATAAACAGCCACAAACTAGCAATAAGTAAATAAAATATAGATCAATGAGCTCACAGAGTTCCACTCTTGCTGCACACATTGGCCAGGCCACAAAGCAACAGCATGAAACATGCTCATTCAATTGTTGAAAGTCGTGGCATCAGCGCAGCAGGCATTATGTTTTTTGTTTCACGTAAATCTGTGCACATGTTTTGCACCATCTTCTTCCATTAGGAAAAAGAAAATGCCCTGAAAATAGTAGTGTCACAGAAATCAGTAATAAATATCCAATAGCAGTATAAGTATCCATTGACATAAGTCTTATCTAGTAATTGCCAATCATGTGCATGTTGGTGGTCCATAGCTGGTGTATTATCTTATTTCTGACCTAATGCACCACGTGTGTTCCAAACAAAACCAATACAGTACACATCTAATACATATATGTATTAACAGCTACGATAGACAGATATGTTAAATATATACATATGTACTCCTTATTTTTAATGTTAATGTGTAGTGTATTTACTGAGAAAAAAAGAACACTGTACTGTATAATATTTTTCTACCAGACTAATAGAGTAATGGCCACCAGCACCTTGCATTCAGTCTTGTTCACTCATGTCTCCTGCGTCTATTTCATAGCTCCTGTATTTTCATAAAGACAAGTGCATCATGGCCCTTAAACATCTCAAGCTTAAAATTAGGTGTGATGAACAGTGCAGAACATCAGCAAAGAAAAGAAGGAAGTGTAAAGACGTGTAAGGACACTGATCCCCCTTCAATGCAAAGTGGATGAGTAGCATTTCTCGAGGTTAACAGCTGATCAGGGTCCTTTCTTGATGAGATAATAAACAGTTCTTTCAAGAACCATTATATAGCTGCTTATTGCATTGTATCAACCCCCAGCTCATCCTCTTCGTCTTGAAGTGCGATCACTGTCAAGAGTTTGAGCAAAAGTTTTCACATCACATGGCTTCCCCCTGCAGAGAGGCACACCTGTCACAGGTCGAGCTGCTACACAAACTTAAGAAGTTACCAAACAATATGAAAGTGACAAAGCAATGAATATTTCTACACTTTACCTTGGCTGGTCCCACTATATAACAACAATTATAAAAAAATAGGAGTTTGATATTATTGCATCTTATACTTTAAATCATATTGACCTCTTCCCTATAATTATTGATATACAGTGGTACCTTGTTATACGTCTGCTTTGGAATAAGTCCAACTTGGTATACGTCCTGTTTTGACACGAAAAATTTTGCTTGGTATACGACCTTTGTTTGGAATACGACTCGCGTGCTAACCTTGTTTATCTCTCTCGAAACAATGCCACGACTGCCCACGAGCGTTAGTGTGCCAGTTGCTAGCATTCAGTGAACAACCTGCACTATAACTCTGTGTGAACTTTCACGTGTGTGATATAGCGGGTCCACAGCTCCTGTCAAAGTCCAACTTTAAAATAAATAATCACCGCGCTCGCAGCTTGGTGAGGGGGCGTGGTGGTTATGTGGCTGAAGGTTGTCAGGGCGATTAGCGATGTGGGCGTTTCTCACCAAAGTGCACTTGTGAGGGACCGTCCGCATTCATGATTGTTCCTGGGGCTGCTTATCTTGATAAACAGAAGCGCGAGTCAGCTAGAAGGGGAGTAAAAAAGAACGGACGGGAGGTTGAGTGAGTGAGTGAGAGAGAGAGCGAGCGAGGGAGCGAAGTAGGCAGAGTTAACGTCAGCTGCAAGTAGGGTGACTCCCCTTTTGGGAAGCAGGGGGGCCACCAGGTAAAAAGGCACCAGGCTTCTTCTTGTTTTTTTATTTTTAAAGAATGCTTCCTGCTCTATTTTAACTTTGTTGTTTTTAAGAAGACTTTTTTCTATTGTTTTTAACCTCCACATTTCACTTCTGATTTTATGGATTATTTATTGGAACTTTGAAGACTGCACTTTAATTTGAACACCTTGTTTTGTTAATTGTTTTAATAAAAGCACTTTGCACTTTTTCACCATCCCCTTGCTTTATCGATGAGGTTAGCAGTGTGGCACATTACCGACGGTGTAGGGTTCAAGGGCTCCCTGGCAGCAGATGGGAGCATACAGCAAACCTGCATCGTCACGACGTGATTTTGTGTTTTTTTCATGTAAATGTGAATTGATTGTCGAAAAGTATGAAGGTGGCATGTGTATCCGGGACATGGCTGTTGCATACCGTTTGCCGAGAATGACGGTATTTACGATTGTGAAAAACAAAGATGTTATTAAAAAGTAAAGTGAGGTAAAATTTTCATTTATTTCATCTAATTGCTTTTGTATTTACGTATTTTAGTATTAAGCAGTGTTTAAATTATTTTATACAACCCCATCAATGTATAATATGCCAATAGCAATAGGATTTTTTTTTTTCATGGGAACGGATTAATCATTTTCCCATTATTTCTTATGGGAAAAATTTGTTTGGTATACATCCTGTTTGGTATAAGTCCAAGGGTCTGGAACGAATTAAGGACGTATACCAAGGTTCCACTGTATGTCCATATTTATCTTGGACCCAGTGCAGAAAGTAACCTATACACAAACTGATGGATACCTGTACTCGTGATATTCTCATTAAACAGAGTCTATATAGAACTGACTGAAGTCAAATATAGTCTTTTGTTCCTGGCTAGAATGAAAGTAACGATTACTACCTCTACAGAGGAAGCAGCTAGCATGATTCATTCCAACATGAAATGACTGTTCTAAATGCATGAGCCACATACTGTATGTGAAATGAAATGAAGAATGTTTGAAATGTATGAAGACTTGGTAAAGTAATTTTTGTTTACAACTTGTACCACTTTGAATATAACATGTACGTGGCTAAACCACCTCTCTCTCCTTTTTTACATAAATATATTTTTTATATATACAGTAATACCTTGTGTAACACTAATTTATTAAGGATGTGTTTTGCTATAACACAGCTTTTAATTTTAAAACATCCGAAAGCCAAAACCGGCCACAACCCCATCAATGTATAATATCCTCACCCTTCATATTTGAAAAAAAGCTGTTAGCAGCTACTGTTTTGAGGCAGAGGTGCAAATGAGTTGCCCTTGCAGGACACCGCCAGTGTAGCTCTACCTTACAGACCTCATTTTAATTTTAGCCTAATTAGAAGATAGTGGTTTCTTCTCTAGCCACTCACGGTTGTGTCTATTATGTCTTGCAGCTTATGTTTACACGGTCATTACATTCCATAATGAATTATGAGTGGAAAGAGGAAGTACCAGCAAGATAGTGAACAAAACAAATGTAAATGGTTAACATTTGAACAAAAACTTCTTTTTTGCAAATACAGAACATCATAATTGTATGAATGAACCGTAAGTGCAAACCCTTGTTAAAAATAAAAATACAGATTAACCACTTCATAATATGTGACAAATGTGACTTTAAAACAAAGAAATACTTCCATGAATCATGTGGAATGTCTTTTAATGATATGAAGACTGCAATATAAAAAAAATCTGCCAAGTCAAATGGCTGTTCAAACTAAAGCAGTTAGCCTCTGGAAATGGGTAAAAGCAAACAAAAAAGAAGGAAACACTACTGAAACTTTCTCTGCAAGTCAGAGATGAAGATTTCCCAGTGAGTTAAAATATATTGTTAAAAAAGGAGGAGTAGCAGAAAATACTCAACTGTTATAAATGAAAATCAAAGATGTCCTATACTTATACCAACTGGTGAAGGCTCTCTAAGTGAGCAGCAAGGCTCTCCATAGCAAGTCCATAATTCTATTTCTAGATGGGCTTGCTCACAACAGCAATTCGAGATTCTTATTGTAGTTGTCTTTATGTCAAGAAGATTAAACTACACTTAATGTAATTTCTTTTTTAACTTAAGACTAAAGATTTAGGATTAATCTGGTGAGAATCGCTCACGTACTGAAGAGTCTAAAGCTGCAGGTGGAAGCTGCCGCTGCACTTTCAGTGGCATTACACATATACTTTGTCAGTATGCCTGTGTCAATCAAACACAGGAAACTCTGCAGTCTATTTGTGACTTTACACTGTAGGAAAATAAGCAAATAAATCAAGATAAATTCAATGTGGCTTTTATATAAGTAACAAATACATTTTTTTTTATATAAAGACCATCACAAAACATAATCAAAAACAGAACTTTGCACGATACATTGGCGAGCTTGGCATGCCTTGCTCATCCTCATCTGAGTTCACCTCTGTTATAGCATGTCTTTATTTGAAAGCAGCAGTGTCAACACGGGGGTTGGGGGGTTTTGGAACGTGAACATGACCGAGAGAACAAAACTGAATAAAAAAAAAAAATGCTAACCTTTACAAGTACTACAAATTTACACCAGCTGTTACAGACTTATATCAAATGTATGTTTTAATTGTATAATAGTAACAATAACAGCAGCTAACTACTCAAAACGTTAATTCTGGGAAGCAGCCAGGATCGAACCCGTGACCTTTTGATTATGAGTCAGCAGTTCTTCCCACTATACCATCAAAGCAGTCGTGTCGGCATCATACCCTAACCTGATTTCATTTTCTTTGGTTATATTCATCAATAAAAGCGCACTTGTTTTGTTGTACATGTACCTTTTTTGAAAGTGTTTATTTGATATTTGGACTTCAGTCTTCACATATTATAAACTTCATGTCAAAATTTTGTCGTTAGTACTAAAACATGAAAAAAGTTTGTTTTAGGTATGTTTTCAACATTTCTTGCATTTCCTGTCATCCTACACTTACACAGATCGTTGTAGACACGGAACACCCATGAAATGCATGTGTTCCAAATAATGATATATTATTTACCTTATACAACTACAGGCACACCACACCGAGATAAACAAAGTTTGAGCTGGGAGAGGTTTTTGCCCAAGTTCCATTGGTAGGGAGGATGGGACAGCAGTATGCTCACTGCTTATGCTGACTGACACATTTATAAAACCAAACACTCTGATGGAGAGGTGTGAAGAAATTTAAGGTGGGACAGGATTACGAGTTTTTCTGTAGGTTTCAGGGATTCTAGTGTTAAGCTAACAAGACTATTGTTAACTAAGTAGCAATTTCAAATTCATCTTTATTGTTTCTTTTTCTAATTGAAAAGCTGAGTCACGTAAAACAAGCTTGCGGTCCAAACTCAAATGGTACCCATTTTAATTAAAGTACAAAATAAAACAGTCTGAATTCATTAAAGGAGTTTTTCTTGCCATTTGTTTAACTGTGCATGATGACTTCTCCAACTCCTTCTTCTCAGTTTATTATTCCATTTTCTTTAACGTTAAACCTTGACATGCTTTGTTTACACTATAGGAAGTTTGCTGGGAAAGAACAAAAAAAAAAAAAACTGTCATGGCTCAATTACGGAAATATCTTGTGAAAAGGAGTATGTCAACTAAATTAAGGTAAAGCCTAAAAAAGCATGCACTGAAAACATCAGCTTTTTTGTGGAAATCAGCCAATTTAGATCAGCAGCTGATTGATTGGAGCCTCTCTAGTGAATACACATATAAACCTATTACACATATTTTTGGAAAATCACTGCACGCTGCAGAAGTTCCGAAGGGCTGGAAAATATTATCCCACTATATTAAAAGCGTGATTGGACAGATCCAAGTAACTACAGGCCAGTAAGCAATCAGTGAGTAAAATGGAACTAAGTCACTAGCAGTACCTGGTTTAGTCAGGGCCTTGTTCCTTCTACCAATTCATTATACTTTTACACGATGGGGTGGGGGGGCTTGTCCTGGGTGGTCAGAACATGTGTATGTATGATCTTTAAGGAGGAGGGTTTGAAGCTCTGAGCACTGTTGGAAAAGGCCCAATTCAAGCACTGCCCATAAAACAAGCACAACCACAATGACACTTTCTCTCTTCTCATTCAAACTTACTGCATGATGTTCTGATCAGGCTACCTTCCCTCAACTATCAGTGAACTCCTGCTAAACTACTTGTAGCTAAGAACAGGAATCTCAGGCATGCAAGATTTAAAAAAAAAAGTGACATCTGCAGTTTGGCACTTTGAGGAACTTTCTGCAAATGTTTGGAGCCAATCAACAATGTTTATTTACATCAATGATGTGTCCAATTAATTGTGAAGGATGATATCATCAACCATTGGTTCAACCCTAGCAAATATCTGTACATCTGCATTATATTGCTTTCATTTCAGTTTTTTTAAGGGTGGGGAAAATTATTCAATTGCAAAGTAACTCTAGTTAAACCCAAAGTCGACAACACAGAATTTTAATGCAAAACATATTTGCACTGGTTCCTAATATAAGCACTCATAAAATTATAATGTCTAGAGATTTTGATTACATTTTAAATGCAGACTAAGATAGGCCCTCAACTAGAACTACTACAAAATCTAAAACTGCAAAGATAATATCATGATATACTGTGGATAATCTATTAGATTGTAATGGAAGGATTTTTCTAAAGAGAGGGGGGGGATCAAGAGAGCAGATGGGCGTTGGTCGCTCAGCGCAAAAACCAGCTTCAAGAAGGAAAAGTACTGGGAATATAGCCAGAGGGTCATACTGACTTGTTTTTCACTTCAAGGGGCTTCACTACACTATTTTTGTGTGCCTCCTGGTACCAGGTGTCGTCATCATCAGGACCAAGTGCAAAACAACACCGCGTCCCGTGGAAAGGTGTGTGTGCTGAAACTAATCACTTCTGTATACACTGCTTACACGTAAGCCGCTTTGGGCAAGGACGCTCAATTAGTATATAAGGGAAGGTTCCGCCCTCAGTTTCTTTGGAGGCTCAACCGTGGGGACAGCGCGCACCGCCCGGTAAATTGGAAAGGCAAAATGGGTTGGTCCTTTGACAAGACTGACAAGTGGGCCCCCTCAGTCTACTGGTCTGGGATGATGGCTCTATGTCTTTTTGTATGTCTGTAAGTATTGTTTTGTTTTGTATGTCTGCATTATATGTGTTTGATTATTATAGTTGATTAAGTAAATAAAATAGAAGTATTGGACCTCTTCTCTCCGATTCTTTGCCTACTTATGTTCATATCCCTGGAACCATTTTCCCGTAACAAAACATTTTGGCGTCACTTGCAGGATTTTGGGGAATCTGGTAAAATATTGAACTATTGAGTGAGGCAAAAAGAAATCAGAGATGTCAAAGAAAAAGGATAAAGACCATGAGGCAGCTCCTTTACCTCTTCCCGGTTGGGAGGAAACGGTGTGGGAATACTGCGCTAGAGAATTGAGACATGGGGGAGGGGGGGATTAGCACAATATTGGCAAAGTTTGGGCCCCCCAACACCAGTGAATGTACTAGCCGCGCTTAAGAAAATGCAAATGGACTTGGTGGGTGCGTTAGGGCGGGCCTCGATGGCCGAATCCCAGGTAGCTGTATTATTGCCGCGGGTACAGCGGGCCGAGGGGATGACGGAAAAGGTAGCCTTATGCATAGCCAAGATAAATACCTGGCTAAAAATTTGCGAGCAGCTAGCAGTACACGTAGCAATGTATAAAGAGAATGCCATATAGATTAAGCAACGATCGCTCAGTGTTAAAGTGTGTGGTGGCGCAGTAGTTAGCACTTATGCCATGATTCGAGTTTATTTGTGATTTATGTTGAAGCTTACATGTTGTTTGTTTTGAGTTAATATTCTCAATGACAGTTTAGTCTTTTGACGAGTGCCGTCTTGCTGTAGTATCGAACCGCGTGATTTCTTGATAGTTGGATTTGCCCTAATTGTCGCAGGAATGGATCGCCACGGAAGCAATTCCTCGTTGTCGCCGAGTCATTTCGCCAATGGAGTCTCCTTGATCTAGAAACCAGCGCCGTTTCGAGCTGAGTAGAATCGTGTTAGAGTTAACATCCGTTAACGTCATGAGAGGCTGTTTTATATTATAGTCTGATAAGTAAAGCAGCCTTCAGAAAAATGTAGGAGGATAGCACCAAAAAGAATAACAAGCGTTGAGAAGAATATAATGCGCGAAAAAGAAAAAGTGCACTGTATTTAACATCAAAGGTACCTGGCCGCTAATGTTTGTGTATATGAATATGTCTGTGCTGAACTTATTCAATGTGTGTGCCTGTATACTATGTGTATGCCTGAGCATTAATTGTTCTCTGTGTGTGTGTAAATATGTTTGTGCTAAAAATGTGTGAGCGTGCCTGTTGTTTGTTCTGTGGGTGCGTACGTGTGTTTGGGAGTAAGAAAGCAAAAACATGGAGACTTCTGGGTAATGTAGTTCAACTATGATTTGCTGAAGCTGCCGTGTGCATATAAACGCCCAGAGCTCTGAGTAAATATGGGTTAAAATAAATGTGAGTATGAGTAACATTTGATAAAATGAAGAATGCAATCACTTTAGTAATAAGTGATAATAAGTAACAAAACTGAGTAAAGTTGAATGTGTTAAAACAATGGTTTTGGGTGATTTTGTGTATGTTATATAGTGTATTAGAGGGATCCCTATGTGTGTGTATGTTAAATAGGTTTCAGTGTGCTTAAAAGAATGTGTAAAAATATGTGTTGTTTGCAAGAATTAAATAATTGGTGGTATTGTGAATGTAAATGTTGAAATTAAAAGAGCTCTTAATTCTAAATTAAAAAAAAGATTTGAACAGGTGGTGTAAAAAGGTCTCCAGATTAAGCATATTATATGAGCACCCCTTTTATTTGAGTACTGGCCAGACTCTGATAAAAGGGAGGATTTTAATTAAAATGAGTAAATTTCGATTGAAGGAGACATTCTTTTACCAAAATGAAGCAGGTTATTGGTAATACTCCTTTCAAAGCCTATGTTGATTAGTGCTGCTTAGAAAACAAAATTTACTGTATATTGGAGAGGCAGAGCACAAGGAAAGCTGCTATAATGTGAGGGTTACTTGTATGTGGTAATGAAGGTAAGTGTAAGTGACAATATGGTGTGCATTTGTTTGGTGATGGTCAAATGCGACAATGGGTATGAAGAATGGCATGTGGCAGTATAAAAACAGCCAATGCCAAACTGTAAGTGAAAGAAAGGGAATAAGGAGGGTTAACTAAGAGGAAAACAGACTGTACTCTTTGGAGTCAACATTCTGAAAACGTGTAATAAAACATCTGGAAGATAACAATGAAAGAATGTGCAAGATCAACTGTCTTTGACAGAAGGTTATGGGGAAAAGAAAATCAGTGTATATAATTGAAGTAGATTTGAAGTATTTTCTTAGTTTACCTGATAAACAAGTGGGTTCTTCATTCTAAATATGGGTAGAAATGTGCAAATTTCTTAGAGGGCTTTATAGTAAATAAAGACACATTTTGCATTATAGGGCATTTTGATATATTGATTTCTTTCCTCATTTCCTTTGTGTGTAATATTGACATGTTTGTGTGAAATACAGTGGAATACTGGGATCACAACAAAACTAATGGAAGGCTCACTTTTATACATGTATAGAAACTTTAAAATGAACACCTTGTGTAAAAAGAAAAATGTTTTTAGGACTTTGCATAACTGAACAATGGTTTGTGATTAGATACATGGGGAAGAAGTGTGGAGCCTAACCTTTTGTTATTCAATGTCACCAAGGAAAAGATTGAGAATTTACCCGTCTTAGATTGTGGATTTCTTTCTTGACTCTGCTTGATATATTATGTTTAATTTTGTTTAAATTTTACATTTTGAAACCAGTTTAAATCTTGGAACAAATGCAGATAATTTGAATATTATGTCAATATTATTGGGACCAATTTTTGTAATGATTTATTATTGAGTACTTTTCCTTTTGTAATACATTGATTGATTTTATTTTAATAATGACTTGGGACATGTTTTTTAATTGAGTGGAAATTGCAACCGCAGCCAAACTGGAAACAGCTATAAAGGAGGACTTGAACTTTGTGCTTATCAATTTAAACTTTTACTCTGACTGTTTAAAGACAAATTGACTCAGACAAGCACAGACTGGCTTGAAATGACCGTTTGTTTCACTGCTAGCAATATTTTTAATAGGGGTACCCCCAACGAAACAGATCTGACATCTTATGACATATTGTTTTTTGGATCCATAAGTAGCTACCGATGAAGAAAAAATATGCTGACTATTTAAATGAGCGTTTTTAAGTCTTTACATCTGCAGGTGAAAGCTGTTTTTTCCTAGTGCATCGTAGATGACAGCATTTGAAGTTGAACCAGAGATTGGGCTGCAGATAAACTAATTATCTGACTCCAAGGAGAACCCAGCCATACCAAAGAGGGAATCAAGTCATGAATCAGGCCATCGATCAGCTGACTACTGGACAACGCACTATGATTCCAGTTCCAGACATCATGGATACCTGCTGCCAAGAGCTCAACTATGCTGGTGATGTTTGAGCCCAAAAGATCATCGTGGATTCCGAATCATAGATGACATCTGCCTACTTGGGTCCTTTTTGCTTGGGATGTTGGACCCCAACACCTGCTTTGGTCCTTATTAGAGAAGAAAATCTGTCACACTTTTACTCTGCAGGGCTCAATGTTCTTGCTGGAGCCTACTTTGACTGTCCACTTGTTTGACAAATGGCAACATCTTTTGGGTTAAAAGTATTTGAACTGTGAAAGATATAGAAGGGAAAGCTAATTATTTGTAGACAAAGCAGAATATAGGGATTCCTAAATAACATGTATTTAATGAATGCTTGTATTAATTCATAGTGGTTATTTTTATGAGATAATAAGTCACCTTTAAGGACCAATGATTTGGTTATTTGTAAAGCTAATCAGAATTGAATTTTAATCTAACATAAGGGATCTATTAGAGATTGTTAAGTGATTGTCATTGAAGGGACAATGCACTATTACTAGTCAGGGTCAGTCCAGTTTAGATATTCTAGGTTATTGATTGATTGTAGTGTTATAGCAAATAATGTAGAACTTTACATTTAGGTACATTTAATTAATTGAAAAGAATAATAGTAAGCATATGGGATGACACACATGACTAGTACTTTGGGGATAAGGGACACATACTATAGATCAGGACATCTATAGCTTTTAGAAGAGGATAAAACAGTTTAAGCTAGCATGTTGATGGTGATACAGATCAAATGATTAACATCATGGCTTGATGAGTATATGTTATGGAAATCAGTGAAATGAAGTAATAATTTGGCCCATAGGAGATGGAGTGTCTTATACATACAGTGGTGAGTGTGAGGTCAGTGAATTAAAAAGCCCAAATGAAGTTTGAAGATCTCTGAAGATATGAATCCTTAATAAGAAGCTTGGGTATAACCCTTGAAATCGAAATTGAAATGAATGTGACCTCAAAAATGACCCAGTGATTTGCATTTTGGAAGTAGTGCTGACATCTTCCGAAGGGAGGATTGACACCTACTGTCCACAAGATGGTTGCATTAATGTGATAAAGGTGGCTCAAGGTTGAGACCACAGCTGGGTGTATATTTGGGCAATTTTATGAATGAGTGTGTTAAGATGTGAGCATGGTGAGGTGTGCAAGGACTTTATCTCCGATTATCATTGTGCACAGCGGTGGCAACCTAAAACTGAGAACTTTTGAGTTATTTAAGATAAATATTTATGCCATCTGTATCATCACCAATAATATTAATTAGTATTAACTTTATTTGAACCTGGGTATCATGGGGGTTCATGTTAGTGAAGCAGAAATTACTCTCTTAATGGTATGTTGTTGCTTGTTACTAGTTTCCTAATTAGTTATTACTAGAGTTGCTGTCAAACAGGTGTGCACCCAATTTCTTGAACCATGGACACCTTCAGTTAAAGATTCTTTTCTTAATGACAATGTGGATGATGAAATACCAAATCAGAAGAAACTCCTTGGGTGAAGTGCTAGTAACCGCTCCCCAGGGAGGTGACCCTCTACGGTGCGCAAAGTACCTGCGTTGAAGAAAAATTGTAATTTCACTGGAAAAATATTTCTCCAAGCGAAGAAAAAGCATTTATTATGGACAATTGTTTTATTATTATTGCTTTAATGACTATATTTAACTGTTATGTATTTTGTGCTTTACGAAAAATTGCAATCAGAACAAGAAGGGCAAGAGCGCTGGGTTTGCGCTGAGCGAGGGGCCGAATGTAATGGAAGGATTTTTCTAAAGAGAGGGGGATCAAGAGAGCAGATGGGCGTTGGTCGCTCAGCGCAAAAACCAGCTTCAAGAAGGAAAAGTACTGGGAATATGGCCAGAGGGTCATGCTGACTTGTTTTTCACTTCAAGGGGCTTCACTCACGCAATTCTTATTTTGTGTGCCTCCTGGTACCAGGTGTCGTCATCATCAGGACCAAGTGCAAAACAACACCGCGTCCCGTGGAAAGGTGTGTGTGCTGAAACTAATCACTTCTGTATACACTGCTTACACGTAAGCCGCTTTGGGCAAGGACGCTCAATTAGTATATAAGGGAAGGTTCCGCCCTCAGTTTCTTTGGAGGCTCAACCGTGGGGACAGCGCGCACCGCCCGGTAAATTGGAAAGGCAAAATGGGTTGGTCCTTTGACAAGACTGACAAGCGGGCCCCCTCAGTCTACTGGTCTGGGATGATGGCTCTATGTCTTTTTGTATGTCTGTAAGTATTGTTTTGTTTTGTATGTCTGCATTATATGTGTTTGATTATTATAGTTGATTAAGTAAATAAAATAGAAGTATTGGACCTCTTCTCTCTGATTCTTTGCCTACTTATGTTCATATCCCTGGAACCATTTTCCCGTAACAAAACATAGATTCATAGAGATCATTATATGCAAATTCAAGAGAATAGCCATTCTTCTCACCTATACATCCAAGTGAAGAATATCCCTACTTCTTAGCCATACATTCAAGAGTGTTGGAGTTCTATGTAGCTGAGCACACTTATGATATTAAGTGAAATAACAGAAACATCACTAAATAACAAAGATGGGTATGAGTATAACATAGAGGGATACACATTTTTGGAAGGATAAACAGAACAGAAAAGAAGGTACGGGTTGCTGTTTATGTTGAAAAGAACTTAAATGCAAGACATCCTCAATTGGATGATGAGCCCCACCTTAGTGAGGACATCTGGATTCTTCTATTGAAGCAAGAGGGAAAGATGCCCTATTTCAGGTGTGTGTTAGACAGCCCACTGTAAACAGTAATTTTAATGCACATCTGTTAGTAATAATAAAAAAGGCATGTTTACAGGGAAAAACTATAGCCATAGGGGACTTTAAGTACATGAAAATTAGCTAGGCTAACCTAGCTAACCTAACTGGAGCACAAGAGCAGGAGTTTTTAGACATATTCAGTTACTGTTTTTAACACAGCATATTAAAGCACTAATACAGCAACTGCTGTATAAGGCATGCAAGACTAATAACTCCAATGTGAATCATACGGCATATGGGAGAATGAGGGGAACAATAAAGGACAATAGGGAAACTAAGAGGCAGTTAGAGGAATCTTTGCAGAAAAGGTGCAAAATGACCCACATAAACAATTTAGTAATAAATAACAGTAAAGGAGGAGGTGAAATGCATCAGGAACATGGAGACAGTTACTCACAAAACAGAAGCAAGGCAGGAGGACACTAACTTAGCTATTTAGCTAAACAAAGTTTACACTGCTAGACACACACTATCCACACTTATCTCACACACACGTGCGCATGTGCTCTCTCGCTCTCTCCTAAAACCCAACAAGTATTCTTTTTATAACTTATACACCCCACCCACAAACCCAGATGATTTAATAACAGTGGGCAACTCAATAGTTGGGTAATTAGGACAGAACTCAATTAAGTCATCTGCACCAAATAAAAGAAATCAAGCTTAGTTTACCAAGTAATAAAGTAGAGTAGGTTGTAAAAATATTTTAGAAGAAGTATGGTTTAGATTAAATAGGCTGAAATCAAATGCGTACTTTCAATATTTAAAGTCACGAGTTGCCACGATCCTCACAGATCTTGTGGGAGCTTGGAGATTATTGTACAAAGGTTATCACTACTTACAAATTCATGTCCATCCGTTAAGCTGGACATAATGCTCATACAGCTACCAAGAAAGACCACATAATCCATAGCACTTTTATTTGCGGCCACCTTTTGGCTTTCTTCATGTATGCATCTGCTATACGTAGTTAGTTTCCATAGAGGTTTTCAAGATTCTTTCTGGCCCTTTGTGACAGTAATACACTTGCAACCTTAAAATGCAGACTTCATCACATCGCTGTGCGTGACGAAACAGCAGACAGGTGACTGCTTGTACATGTTTACTGATGGACAGGCTGGAATTTTACATGAGGTATGCATTAAATCAAAAGAGTAATGGCATGCAAAGATGCGAAAACACAAGGAGATAGGTGACAATCACGCTTTTGTGTGCCGCGTCAAATCAGAATGGACAACTGAATTCCATGGGGCACAGTTATCTTCATAAGTGGAGACCTATATGATGGTCACATGAATTTCAAATGTTTTACATGCCAAGCTTTTGCTTTGATGACTGGCTACGTCATATTCAGCCCTTTTTTTCATTATTCTGGCACAAGCGTAACTGGTCTCTCATTGAAATTTATGGCCGTCACATCTGCAGTGGCGTAAATTAAGAAAAAACTTTTCCGGTGCGCATCTCCAAGTCATTTAACGCCGCGACCCCTTTGCACTCAGCGCAGGACATAAACCAGCCTTTATGTGGCTCAGTGATATGCAAGGGGCAGCCCATACCAACACATATGTTAATAGCACATACAGTATGCTCAAAAAAAAAAAGGCCTTTTGCATCTGTTACAATATAATTAGTATCAGGTTTCAATAACCAGGTTTCCATCCAAGGAGTTTTTGCGAAAAAATATTTAGCACTTCAAATTTTAGCTGATGGAAAGGCGAATTATCGATAAAATGTTGTACATGTCGGCATAATATTTTTCCGTTTAACTTTAGCGCATAAATTCCATATCGATACTTCAGATGTCGCAAAAACTACATTGGAAACACTTTTTGTCAGAAAAAAGGGCTTTAACGCAAATAAATGTGTCACATGATACACTTTCATCATGTGCAATCAAAATGAGAATGGTGGAGCGGTTCGCATGGTCTGATGAAGAGACTCGTTATTTCTCGTGATGAGCCAATGCAGTAGCGGATAGGCTGGGTCTCCTGCTACTAAAAGGGGTACCTGAACTCTCTCCACATCAACTGTAGCCTGGGGGTGTCTCTCAGGATGTCTAAATAATACAAAAACCGCAAAGGTAATTTACTGTGCCAGTCAAAATATTTAATAAACCGTGTGTTTCATTATCTAAACATTTTTTTCTTATTATTAAATGGCAGATGTTTTAGCATATATGAGAAATTCTCTCATTAATATGAACTTTAGTTTTTTTTGATTAGACGTCGTTATTTTGTATTAATTTAAATTTCAGTTTTAATTAAAAACCTTAAGGGAAGCAGGTTACAGTACTAATTCAGTTGTTATCGCACTGAGAAGGGATGTTGAAAGGTAGGCTCACCTGTACAGATCCGATGCTGCAAACACAACTGCATCATGGGCACTTCCTGGACTGCCAACGCAAATGTCTCGTATCATGCACCTGTCATCAACAAGGGCCTGGAGAACAATAGATGGCCACCCTTTGCGATTAATTCAATCGTGGTAGCCTCCCGTCAGGGGAAGAATAGGCACATGCGTGCCATCCAGCGCACCGTAAATCTGTGGCACAAGATGCACCAAGGAATTGCGGTATGCAATTTCATTGGCCTCCGCTACAGTCGGAAGTCTGATATAACGGCGCATTAATTTTTCTTTAATAGCGGTGCACACAGCATATACACATCGATGGACGGTAGTTTTACTAACCCCAAAAGTTTCTCCAACTACTCTATACTCGGCGCAGGTTGCCAGCTTGTAAAGGGCGATGGCAATCCGCTTTTGGGTTGGAACCGGTGGTCAGTGGCAACCTGTGATGGACGCAACATCAGGACTGATGAATCCACACAACATCTCAAACGTCGGCCGTGTCATTCTAAAATGTTGCAGCCAGAGATTTTCTGTGAAGTGTCTCTCCACCACCTCCTCCCAGAAGGTCTTATTCCGTCGTCTCTCCCATACCCGTGGGTTTCGTCGCACTGGGGTACTTTCTTCGAGCTCTAGGGCTATCAGACAAGCAACTGCTTCATTCTGCTGTCGTCTTCGGATATTATGTACAATTCCAATTATTTGTGAAACTGAAATAACAGTAGGCTGGCAAATTTCAAAAAAGCTGTCTGAATAATCTCTCCATTTCTTTGTTTAGTGGAGGGGGTGTAACATGGAACATGCGACATACACAAAATTATGTATGGAAACGGCTCAATGGCAGATTTGTTTTTGCGATACAACAAAACTTATGCAACAGTTCGTTTTGGGGGGATGACGTCATCACGTACACCATTTTATCTATAAAAAGCCAGTTGGATGGAAACAGGCTGGAGACAGCAAATTTCGCACATTTTTTTTACGTATATTCTGTTTGTCGATAACAAAACGTCGCAAAAAACTGGATGGAAACTTGGCTAATGATTTCATTTACAACTGGCAAACTAAGTAGAGATGATAATCGCCAATGCCTATTTTTGGTCGCATTTGGGATCATTTTAGTTGTAGTCTTGAGCCCTGGCAGGACCATGGACTGGGCCACTCGGAGGTTGCTTCTGGGCCGCATGTGGCCCGTGGGCTGCCATTTGAATAGGCCTGCTTTATATTAACATAAATTTTTTGACATTGATCTTTGGAGACTTCACAAACAGCCTCAGTGTTACAATCACTCTCATAATTCATTGGTGTACTCTTGAATTGCATAGAGATAAGTTCATTGTAGAAGCCTATACTACAAAATTAGCACACAGACTTATCTTGCTTAACTGGAAGAATCCAAACCACCATCTATAACTCAGTGGATAAATGACACTCTATATTATCTTAAATTAGAAAAAATCTAATTCTATCTCCAAGGATGTATACATTTTTTTTTAATGGCAATGATTCATTATTATTTTAGAAAAAGCATGCTGAGCCTCTGATAAACTCTCTAATGTTATTAATTAATCTTTATATTAAAAAAATGGATGGGAATTTTTTTTTTTATTGTGTCTCCTTCTCTTTGGTGGGGATGGAATTCTGTTTTGTTTTGTCATGCTCCTTCTCTTTCTTTACTTCTGCTTTGCATTTACCTCAAGGAAAAAGGCTATACATGTTAAGTTATTCTTACTTGCTTTACTGAGTAGCATTCTATTGTAATATTCTTGTTTTTTAAAGTAAAATAAGAACAAATTTTGCAAATGCCATAACACCCACCCCCAACCGCATCAAATATTGGTCTGAGGTCAAACCCCTTTTACCCATTTCTCTGTGGAAGACAAAAATAACCTCTTTCAATTATTCCATGTTAATCCATGATGGGCAGAGTTACAGGTTGTAAATGCCCAAGTTACAATTAATTCATTGATCATACACCCTCCTACAGACCATGTCCTAGTCCAGGAAGTACTGCCAGGTCAAAGACCAAAGAAGCAGTGTTATCTTGAAAAGCAGTCAAGAGTCACGAGTTGGTGGACATGGCTTCTTTTACCTTTAACCCAGCAGTAGGTTGTTCCAGGGTTAGGACATGGTCCATAGGAAGCACATCTGGGTCAGACGAAAGTCCCACAAAGTATGGACCATATCCTCTTGCATCACCTCCTGGTGGCACCCACAGAACTCAACAGGGCAGTATTCTGGAACTCCAATTCCCATGATGCCCTGTGACCCAAATCCCAGCGATGCTTCCATCTATTGCATATCGAGAGACATAATACCCGGATGATGGTGTCTTCCCTGGTCCTCCCAACATACTGGCCTCCCTGATGGGTAAGAATTCTTATTTCTATCCAGTCAGACAACCTATCATTCCATTTTCTTTTATCATTGCATCCCATCTGGGCAAGGAAACACATTCTAGAACCATCTTCTAAAGCACTCAAAACAATTAAAAATTTTTTTATCATAAATTAACCACATTAAAATATAACAGTCCTTTAGATAGTCTGATAAATTTGAAAACTATTGTGTAACAACATAATTAAAAATAGTAAAGTCACCAAAAAGCAATACGATTTATACTTTTTATTTTAAAATTTCTTTCTTTGTACTCACATAGTGCCTGATGTTGTGGGTACAATGGGGATATCCTCTGCCTCTGTTGGAATGGACCAAGGTATATGAAGTTGAGGAGCTAATTCTCGCATTATTATATTTCTGCAAGAAAGTTGAAACAGAATTTTATTTTCGTATTGGTAGAAATAAGGAACTGATTTGAAATATAAACCAGTTCAGTTATTTTTTCATTCTAATTAGGATATCTTATTACAACTAAATTTATGAACAGTACCTGGCAAAGAATGAAGTCTTAAACCTGGAGCTTACCCCGGAGGCAACTGAAGCTATGCTTAGGCAACAGCAACAACACAAGGCATAAACATTCACAGCCATGTTCATTCATTTGTACTACTACATACTAATAATGAAAAGCAAAAGAATGCACTGCTATCTGTATGTACAGACTTTAAATACTGCACAATGAATAACCTAACAATTTCTAAAAGTGACATTTTTGTGCACATTAGTGCATTCTGTAGTAGAAATGAAACAGAAAGAAAGATAGCATGTCATACACACAGAGATGTCAGTGTGAAATGAAACAATACAGGAGCAAATTAAGCAAAAATAAAATATATAAACTCTTGTAATACCGTAACAGAAGATCTACATTTACTAATTGTTCATTTGCATAAAGCTGGAAAGGTTACAAAGTAACTTTTAAAAAAGAGTTTAGATATTTGTCAATTCACAGTTAGACAAATTATAGTGGGTGCCCAGCCAAGATGACTTGAAAGGCACAACACAGAATGCTCAATGAGGTGAAAAACAGACCTGTATTAAGAGGTAAATTGTTAAGAAATCATTGGAACAAGGTAGCATCTCAGTTTTTAAGTTTACTATACACAGTTGTGATGGCAGGACAAAAAGGAAGAAGCCACTGCTCTCCAAAAAGTAAGAACATCACTACATGCCTAATGTTTGCCACCCTAACATTCTAAAATTTCATTAGGAAAATGTCATGTGAACTAATGAAACGAAGGTTGAATTGCTCTGGAAGATACAGTATGTACTGCTGCATTAAGGCATGAATCCCACAAGTACTGTGGAGGGAGCATGCTGAATAACATAACAGTGGGAGGCTGAACCTTTAATTTCAGGGCTCCAGAGGTATGGAATGATCTGCCTGCTAATATACAGTAAGAGATGCCCCTTCAGTCTCATCTTTTAAATCCAGGCTGAGGCCTTAATACTTTACCCTGAGTTACCCTGACTAAAGCTGCTGACTAGCTGTACATACTGCATCTCTATTTACTAGTCATTTGTACAACAATATAAGTAATACATTGTTTATAAACCTTTATTATCTTTACTCAGTATTTTGTTGTGGCACTTGGTGGCACTGCTTTACTGCAAAGTTGCTCTCCTGCCTATGGAAAAACCATTAGGAGCACTGGAATCATCTCCAGGAAGGGGTTGTTATGAACTTGAAAAATACTCAAAATGACTACTTGAGGGGAAAACTGTCATTCCCTGGTTAGTAACCTAAAAGGTCAATAAAGAATCTTTATAAATGGTTTATTATCCACAAAAATATTCTGAAATTGTCAATTCCATGAGGATAAGCACTGGCTCGCCTGGACACTGAACTGGTTGGAAATGTTGAAAATGTAAGGATGAATTTCCATACAACTCCAGAAATTATGCTATTTCATAAAGTAGATGGAATACGAGTTTTTTCACAAACTTACAACCACTTAACCTACCCTAAGATCTTGGCACAGTCATCATAGTACTTCATAGAGTTCTTTACAAAGCTGAATCCATTGACATCACAGACATAAGAGTGTCCATTGGCTCGTAACAGATCAAAACCGCAAACTGTTTGCTGTGAATAAAAACACATTGATCGAAATTCATTACAAAATTAAAAACAATGTTGGTGCTAAGACAATTTCATTGAATATATACAAAAATAAACATAATGTGCATATACATTTTTCATAATATTACATTTTTAAAGCATCAAACCTTTTTTACAGTACATGTATACCATTCAGTGTCAAGTACACTTTAAAAAGGTTCACAACATAGGTGAACAGAATAACTAAAGGAGAATATCATAAAGCCTAATTCTGGGTTTATCACTGGTATCAAAACATCCACTCCAAGGTATGCCTAATGCCACTGCGAGTCACAAATAACTGAAGAAAGAGATTTAACCTTTTTGTGTTGTTCATATTTTTGTCACTGAGCTGGTGTTCACAGGTCTGGTAGATAATTCACTGGTATACAGTGATTTTGGTGCCAACAATGTCTGAACGGTTTTATATTGTTTATGGTGCTAATTAAGAATATAACTTTGGTTTTGCCATATTGGCTCTAGTTTGAGATATTTAATAGTTAATTAACGCAACACGTTTGAACAGCATTCAGAATTGCAACAATTTTTATTTTAGTTACAACTAGTAAGTAAATAGTCTAACAGTGACAGGAAAAAAATTATGTATGATTTGATTAATTAATACAATATTAATTAGTTATGAATTGTTATTAATGTCAATGTAATTAGGATACAGGGTACTGGGTTTTTAAAACCGTAAAAACATAATCTTTTATGTTAAATTACTTAACAAATGTTGACCTTATCTCACTTGTAAACATTATACAGTAGATAGCAAATGTGTTTAGTATTTGCCTTTGCTAGATTACAATAATCAATGGAAGAGATATTAGATTGTTGCAATAAAAACTGATTTTTGTGTGGGAATCAAAAGTAAGCAAGACATACGTGAAATATATATTAATCTTGAACAAATATACATTAGACAAGGATTCCCCAGCTATTGTTATTGTTTCGAACAAAAACTCAAAGGATAAAGTTTAAATACATTTTTATATCGAAATGATATACTGTAATAAGCACAAACACAAATTCATAGCTCCGACACACCACATGAAAAACAGTTACTGTATGTGCACTGCAAATGTATTTTTTGCATATGATGCATGCAGTCTGTGTCTTCCTGTCCTTCATGGGTTTAAAAATATTACAGCATTTTCTCTTGCTGCTAATGGCAGCAACCTACAATGATGAACATGCTGGTTAGTTCTAAAAGTCTACTAACACGTCTCTATGTGTCTCTGTTCCTCACACAAACGTAATTTTTAAATCATTAGGCTTTATAAATACAGTATATACATCTTGCCCAAATACATATGCAAAGGAACACTGTAAGCAGAGAAAATTACTACAAGTGGCAACTGTAGGGTTATTTTGCAGCTGTTGTCACAGTTGATCTAATTTGAACGGCATTTGAAAGTGTGTCTCTTTTCAAATAAAAAGTGACCCAGCAGTGAATACTCACCAGTAATAAAATTGTTAACTGGCAAGCATATTTAGGAGTCTAACCCACAGTATTTATCTATCTTATCCAAAAAAAAAAAAAGGTGGCTAACACCATCATCCCAATGTTACTGACTTGTATTAACATTTTAAGTTAATCAGTTTTACATTGTTAAAAGAACAACTGTTGAACTACAGTATTTTGTTGAAAAAAGCTACCTAAACTTCTGATGACTTCTCCAGCACTACAATTCCAGAACATTTCTTCTTCACGTATTTGTGCATGGAAATGGCACTGCTATAATTCATATAGAGAACAATAAAAGATTTGGTCAGTTTTTTGGTGTAAAACTGCAACACAGAGGAGATTTGTATTATGTTTGGAGGGAACTTTCCTCTTGAAAATGTAGAAAGCTGCAGGGATGTTAATCATATTTTCTTAATTGACTAATTTTTTTCATATCAGATACTTGATTACTTTGAATAATCGAGGAAGCTCTACTCTTTATCATCAAATACGAGCACTGTGTCTGGTATTTAACAGAAAACCTGAGCAGAAAAGTGAACCAGATGTAAACTAAATGAGGACAACTAGATTCCAACCCATGATGCTGGGTCTGTGAGAAGGAATTTGCAGAATTCCTCAAAAAATGATACAAATGTTTCAATGTATAAATCAATTTAACTTTGCCTCACTATCAAAAAATATATCTTCTTCCCCAAGCTCATTCTTACCCTGATGCCTATATGTTACATCCCTTTTATTATAACCCTGCATCCCAAGTAAGTCAGCAGTAAAGCTTGAATTTAAGACAGTTTAAAGTTATCCCACCTACTCAAAAACAAAACATTCTTTTTGTTCCATATAAAATCCATTTTCTACATACTATTCTTATTTACAAGGCAATTCCATTAATAGCATGCTGAGGCAAAACTAAATGTGATGTTAAATACAAGTGTGTATACACTGGATTTGTCTTGCAGCCCTCTACTCCATCTTGTGGATGGAAAAGATATTTCAATATAGGTTAAGTGAGAAAAGGCCTTGATAACAGAAAATTCATAGTCCTCAAATTTTGAGATCCCCCATTTTTATGAAGAGGATGAGATTATGAGCCATTTGATGTAAAGGAAAACACTCACCTTAAAAGCAAGGCACACTTTGCGGGCAACTAATTTCTCCATAGCAGTGAGCATTACTGGATATCGAATTTCCTTTCCTTCACTGTCTCTTTCTACTTTTCCATCCAGTGCTGGAGATTTTCGTGCTTCAGCATGAGCATAATCGGGTCCCACTGTATAAACCTGAGTAAAGAATGGGAAACAATAGCTTCAACTTACTGGATGATGACTCATTAGATTTTGAGCATTTTTTTGTCCAGATGACCAGAAATTGAATCAATGAATGGTTTCAGGTCTAAGGTTAAATGAGATAAATTCTGTATATTGACGTCTACATTGTTTAGTATGCCCCAACATCTTAAGAACCCATTCTCTTAAATGTATGCCTTGATGAATATAGCGCCGCTATCACCTGTCCAGAGTAGCCAGGCTGTAAACGTTTATTAGCAAATACCAAAGTATGAGTTTAGGTAAAGAAGTTACTGTAGTAATAGTTTACTATTACTGTCGTACTAATACTGTAGTATTAGTTTACTAATAAGGTGTAATGTTTTAATTAAAACAACGCTAGATAGTTATAATTTGTTACTAACCCTCACCTATTCCATTTCTATTCTCGGTATTCAAATGTGGCACTTGGTACCATTGCCCTACTGCCAAGTTATTTTGTCTGCCTAAGGAAAAGTAATCTCTGAAGGAGGATTGCAAGAATCATCAGGTAGAGGGGTCTTTTCATCAGATTGGCTGGGCCAGTTGTGGAATCGCTAATAGGAGGAGGCAGCCTTTTGGCAGAGGTGTCCAAGACTCTGAACAAATCCGAATCCTATTATGTGATATCATCTACTGTTGAATTCTGCTCTGTACTTGTAATATTTCTATTGTACTATTGTATTGAGGATTACTTGTGTTCTATTCTGTGTACTGTATTGTATTTACCCCCTTTTTTGACATCCACTGCATGCCCAACCTACTTGGAAAGGGGTTTTTCTTTCAACTGCCTTTCCCAACATTCCTTCTATTTCTTTCCGTACAAGGGTTTTTTTGGTAGTTTTTCCTTGTTTTCTTAATAGTGTCAAAGCTGGGGGGCTGTCAAAAGGCAGGGCCTGTTAAAGCCCATTGTGGCAGTCCTTGTGATTTTGGGCTCTACAAAAATAAATTGTACTGTATCGTAATGTATATTGCCTATTGAGACGTGCAGAGTAGAAAAAGAAGGCAAAACTGATAGCCATTATGACATAAATTCATTTTTGACACACTATTGTTGAGTACTTTTAGGTGACGATTTATTTAGTAGAAGGGAGTCAAATACTGCTTCCGGGCTCCATCATACCTACAGCAATACACCTTTACAATGCATTACTGTTGACTGCTCTAGCATTAGTCAAGTCAGAAGTTTCTTCTTCTTTGTTGTGTGCGTCTGAAGCTGATGGTGTTGTTACTTGTTAAAATATTGCCTGAGCTGATCCAAAAAGTTAAAAATATTGCCTTAGGATGAATAAAGTACTGCCATGCACACATGTATTATGACTGTTCTCTGGGATTGTATAACTCTTGCAATTCAACCCCAAGCAGAGAGGTGACGCTGTTCTTCACATTTTCTGCGTTTCTGTCCATAGACCAGAGGATCCAAGACAGGAAGATTTGTGATCAAACTTCTGCATTCTGGGAATGGTTCTAACCTTTTTGGTTTCCACCATATTTGGCCAACACCACAATGAATGAACAGGCTTGCTAATGGACTCACTCCAAGAAAGATGTTTTACTTTTGTATGTATTGCTATGTTGCATTTTTTTCACTTCAGTAGTTGGAGTGTACAGGCTGGTGTCCCAAACCTTTATCTTGTCCTTGGGTTTTCTTTTCACAGTAGCATAACCAGTTATAACTACTATAACCCACATCAGTTGCTAACAGTTACAAGAAGCATTAGCAACAGCACTGTTAGGTCCTGGCATTCATGTGGTTGTTATTCTGCCACATACCACCTACTCAAAGATTGTTGCAGACCACATACACCTCATTATGGCTAAGGTATTTCCTGATGGCAGATGCATATTTCAGCACGATAATGATCCCTGCCACATTGCACAAATTGTTCAGAAATGGTTTGATCAACAAGACAGAGTTCAAACTTTTGACTAGGCATCCAAATTCCTCTGATCTCAATAAAAAAACAACTGCAGAACTTAATGGATCTGATGCAAAACAAGTCAAGTTAGCGAGCATGCACTGGTACAGTGCATTGCAGCACCCACTACACGACGAAACACCTCGGGATCCCAGTTGGCAACTCTCCAGGCAGACACGCGGTCCAGTCCCAACCTCCGGAAATGACCCTCTATCTGCCGCAGCCAGGTGTTACATGGGTGACCCCTTGGCCTGGTCCAGCCACTCGGGTCCCAAACAATGAGGCTCTTACCAGCTGGATCACCCTTGGGGAAACGCGCCACATGGCTGTAGTGCCATAACTGATGCTCCCTCACAATGCAGGTAACGTGTCTTATTCGGGATTCCATGAGAAACTGCTCATTCGACACAAAGTCGAAAGAACAGTACCCAGTACTGCCACATGGCCGTAGTACCATAACTGACACTCCCTCACAGGTAATATGCCTCATTTGGGACTCAATGAGCAACCCTTCATTCGACACTAAGTCAAACCAACGGTACCCAAGGATTTTTCCGGAGAGACACAGTACCAAAGGAGTCCAGTCTTCGCCTCAGGTCACTAGATGGCGTCCATGTCTCGCAAGCATATAGCAAGACTGGAGGCACCAGGACTCGGACCTTCGTCCTTTTGCATAGATATCGGGCGCACCACACACCCCTTTCCAGCGACCTCATGACCCCGCCCATGCTCTCCCAATCCATCTACGGACTTCATTGGAAGAGTCACCAGAGACATGAATGTCACTGCCAAAGTAAGTAAACCTCTCGAACAAGGTCGACACTCACTCCACAGACAGACACTGCTGATGGCTATGCCCAAGAGGTCATTAAAGTCCTGGATCTTGGTTTTTATCAAGGACACTCACAAGCCCAGACACTCAAGACTCCTCGCGCTCCCCTGATCAGAGCCTCCATTGACTCTGTGAAGATCACAGCATCATCAGCAAAGTCAAGATCCGTGAATCTTTCTTCACCGACAGATGCTCCACAGCCGCTGGTCCCCACAACCTTGCCCAACACCCAGTTCATACAAGCACTGAACAGAGTAGGAGCAAGAACACACCCCTGATGAACCCCAGAATCAACAGGGGAAAAAAAGAAGTTCTACCTCCACTCTGCACAGCACTCACAGTACCAGTGTAAAGGTCGGCCATGAGATCCAGCAACCTCAAGGGTATCCCGCAAACCCTCAGGATGTCCCACAGGGCAGCTTGATCAACTGAGTTAAGCGTTTTATGAAAATCGACAAAGGCTGCAAAGAAACTCTTTGATATTCGTGTTTGCACTCCAATAGAACCCTCTGTGCCAGGATGCGGTCGATGGTAAGAATTCATAGGCGGAAAACCAGACTGTTCCAGTCGCTGGTAGGTGAGCAAGTGATCACGGATCCTATTGAGGAGGACCCTAGCAAGGTCAAATGATGCAAAACGGTGGTGCCAGATACCACAGGACACCTTCAGATGTCTTCTGAATTCTCCAATAGGAATTCGCCAGGCTAATACAGTGGAGCACTTTAAAACATTGCTGAAAACACATTACTTTAACATGGCTTTCTCATAACTTCACTTTAATTTAATCCTGAAACTCTGTGTATTCAATTCATTATAATAACTATTCATGGTGGCTCTAAAATCCGTACTAACCTCTACATTCTCTTCTGTTTCTTTTTTCGGTTTCTTTGTGGTAGCGGCCTGCGCCACCACCACCTACTCAAACCATCATGATGTTACTACATTGATGGACTAAAAGCCAGAAGTCTAAATGACCATCATCACCAAGTCCTTCTGTGAGAACCCTAAATACAAAGAGCCAGCCGTCTGGAGTTTTTTTGTTTTTTCTGTCCTCCCTGGCCATCGGACCTTACTCTTATCCTATGTTAATTAGTGTTGACTTATTTTTCTTACTGTGTCTTTTATTTTTCTATTCTTCATTATGTAAAGCACTTTGAGCTACATTTTTGTATGAAAATGTGCTATATAAATAAATGTTGTTGTTGTTGTTGTTCTGGAGTCCATGCCTCGACAGGTCAAAGCGGTTTTGGCAGCATGAGGGAGATCTACACGATATTAGGCAGGTACTGTAGTTTTAATGTTGTGGCTGATTGGTCTATATATTATTATTTATTTTGTAATCACAGCAAACAATAATCACATTTAAAACAATGTTATATTTCAGTCAGAGGTCCCCCAAGCTGAGGTTCAAATATCATAATTATATCTAGTTTATTAATGTTTATGTTAACAGTGCTAATTATTTAATTATTTTATATATTTAATTTATTTATTAATTTTTATGTTAATAGTGCTGATTATTTAAGTATATGTTATTGTGTACTATGTGATGTTCCATGTGTTTTGTGGGTGGTCCCCCAAAAGGTTAGGCCACCTGCCCATCACTAAAAAAAAAAAAAAAAGACTGCCCTCAGCCCTACAAAGGCTTAGGAAACCCACAGTTCCTTGCACTTCACTATGAATGTGCTTGTGGTGTGTTTTTCTAGTGTTTATTCTGTGCTTTGTGATATAATGGATTTTTGTGGCCCTTTTCAATGTTTTTTGACTTGTACATTTCGGATTGGGACTCTGTTAGCTTTTAGGATTGCTGTTTGAAGGCACTAATTTTTATGCCTTTATTCTACTCAGTGCTTGTCTTTGTTAACACAGCGTTTGTAGAAATTGTTTTATAAAACCTTTGTTTCCCTTTTGTGATTAGCTGGGTTTTGATGGTTTTATCCCCTCTACATGGCATTTTGAATATTTTTTGGGACTTGCTGTACTTTGAAAATCTCTAGTTTATAACACAGTAACACCCAGTGCCCATCCTTCCATCGTATGTTATACAGTGGTGTGAAAAACTATTTGCCCCCTTCCTGATTTCTTATTCTTTTGCATGTTTGTCACACAAAATGTTTCTGATCATCAAACACATTTAATCATTAGTCAAATATAACACAAGTAAACACAAAATGCAGTTTTTAAATGATGGTTTTTATTATTTAGGGAGGAAAAAAAATCCAAACCTACATGGCCCTGTGTGAAAAAGTAATTGCCCCCTTGTTAAAAAAAATAACCTAACTGTGGTGTATCACACCTGAGTTCAATTTCCGTAGCCACCCCAGGCCTGATTACTGCCACACCTGTTTCAATCAAGAAATCACTTAAATAGGAGCTGCCTGACACAGAGAAGTAGACCAAAAGCACCTCAAAAGCTAGACATCATGCCAAGATCCAAAGAAAATCAGGAACAAATGAGAACAGAAGTAATTGAGATCTATCAGTCTGGTAAAGGTTATAAAGCCATTTCTAAAGCTTTGGGACTCCAGCGAACCACAGTGAGAGCCATTATCCACAAATGGCAAAAACATGGAACAGTGGTGAACCTTCCCAGGAGTGGCCGGCCGACCAAAATTACCCCAAGAGTGCAGAGACGATTCATCCGAGAGGTCACAAAAGACCCCAGGACAACGTCTAAAGAACTGCAGGCCTCACTTGCCTCAATTAAGGTCAGTGTTCACGACTCCACCATTAGAAAGAGACTGGGCAAAAACGGCCTGCATGGCAGATTTCCAAGACGCAAACCACTGTTAAGCAAAAAGAACATTAGGGCTCATCTCAAATTTGCTAAGAAACATCTCAATGATTGCCGAGACTTTGTGGACTGATGAGACAAAAGTTGAACTTTTTGGAAGGCAAATGTCCCGTTACATCTGGCGTAAAAGGAACACAGCATTTCAAAAAGATCATCATACCAACAGTAAAATATGGTGGTGGTAGTGTGATGGTCTGGGGTTGTTTTGCTGCTTCAGGACCTGGAAGGCTTGCTGTGATAGATGGAACCATGAATTCTACTGTCTACCAAAAAATCCTGAAGGAGAATGTCCGGCCATCTGTTCGTCAACTCAAGCTGAAGCGATCTTGGGTGCTGCAACAGGACAATGACCCAAAACACACCAGCAAATCCACCTCTGAATGGCTGAAGAAAAACAAAATGAAGACTTTGGAGTGGCCTAGTCAAAGTTCTGACCTGAATCCAATTGAGATGCTATGGCATGACCTTAAAAAGGCGGTTCATGCTAGAAAACCCTCAAATAAAGCTGAATTACAACAATTCTGCAAAGATGAGTGGGCCAAAATTCCTCCAGAGTGCTGTAAAAGACTCATTGCAAGTTATCGCAAACGCTTGATTGCAGTTATTGCTGCTAAGGGTGGCCCAACCAGTTATTAGGTTCAGGGGCAATTACTTTTCACACAGGGCCATGGAGGTTTGGATTTTTTTTTCTCCCTAAATAATAAAAACCATCATTTAAAAACTGCATTTTGTGTTTAATTGTGTTATATTTGACTAATGGTTAAATGTGTTTGATGATCAGAAACATTTTGTGCGACAAACATGCAAAAGAATAAGAAATCAGGAAGGGGGCAAATAGTTTTTCACACCACTGTACATAGTATTGACTCAGAGGCCCTACTGGTCAACAAATATATGCAGAAACAACTCCATGTCCTCTCTGTATTGAAATACCCATATAAATAATTAAATTAAATTATATAAAATATAACCAATTCATCTAACACTCTCATTGTACATCTAAAAGGTGTGCACATGTAAAACAAGATTTATTTAAAACAACTACCTCTATAATGTGAATATAATAGCCTCTTTAATAAAACGAAAACCTGTGGGTTAGGACCAAAACATGAACTGGCACAAAAAAAATAAAAACAGTCGTCCAACAATGTGGTAAACCGTTAACAAAAGGAGAGCATGTGGATAACTTCACTAATGTAGAGGTGGGCCGATTGAGTGAGGAGGTTACATGCCTTCTGTCTAGCGTGAAGGTCACATGTTTTCTGTCTGGAGTGGAGCCTTACACTTTATAGTGGCTGCAGCCATACACTCTTGTTCAAATCCTGGTGCTGCTAATTTTTATTTAGGCATTTTATTTTAAGGATTAACAGTATAAAAGACAAATTCTTTTGTAAACAAAACAATGGGTTCTTAGAGACAAGTTCATCATCAACTCAACAACCCTTTCTCTCTAAATAAAAAGGTAGGTGTTTAAAATTCAGTCGCCCATTTTTTGAAGTTGCTTTAGCCAGTAAAGAGTTAGAAGGAGCTGGAACCTATACCAGCAATATCAGACATAAGGCTGAAAACAGCAGTGGATGAGAAAATTTCAATGGGGGAAATTTCTACATGAATGAACAAGTATCCAGATCACTTAAAACTGTTGAAAGATGTGGGATTTACTTGCATTTATGTGGCTAATACATCTCATGTAGGAGTTACAAATTCATTATTTAAGCACCTAAATCAGTTTTCTATTATGGTATAATTTTAAAAACAGAATAAGCCTGTAACTGCATTTGTGGTGGGCTTCCAAGTAGTTCAAAATAGTTCAAATGCAGTTCATAGAAAGGCATTCCAGCAATAGTATGACTCATTGCACAAGAAAAAAACTCAACAGTCCAAATGTATTCATCTAAAAGATTTTAGATGAAATTCAAAGGAAACAGTTCACACAAAACAAGGAACAAAGTTGACAGGTAATATATGCAAAAAAGGCAAAAGGGAAAATTCTTGTCTATAGTATTCCTCTTGAGGCTTAAGTATCTAGGTTACATTTGTTAAGGTTTCTACATTGTGGTGGATGGCCGGCTTCATATTCCGGCCCTCACCCCCAGGCCGACAGGAGGAGCTCTCCCAACAGCATGGATGTGTCCCGAGTTCCAGCAGGGCATCATGGACTCTGTAGTTTTTATACCCAGCCCTGCTGGATACCTTGGGGACCACATGGAGTCGTTGTAGGGAGGCTCATGGACTCGTATATGCCCTATAACCCGGAAGTGCGTCATAATCCCGTGACAGGAAGAAACGACGTGCTTCCAGGGTGAAGATAAGGACTATTTACCCTGACCCGGAAGGAATAAGGAATTGTGGACTGTTGGGCAGGAACACCTCCGGGTCAGGGGAGTATAAAGGACTGTGGGAGCTCTCAGATGGTGAGCTGAGCTGGGTGGTAGGAAGGAAACGCGTCTGGGAGTTGCAGGATTGGTTATTGTTACTGGAGTATTGTATTTGGTTTATGAGTAGTGTGGAGTGGAGGGTGCTTAGTGCACATTATTATAATACCTGGTGTCTGGCGTTGTACCGGAGGGTTCAAGGGAGCAATAGTGCCCCCTACTGTCACAACATTTTATCTCATTGACGGCATAAACATACATATGATTAGAAAACTATATGCCCTTAATGCCTATCTAAATAACAGTTCATATTTCTTTCTAGCTGTTGTATCCAGTAGGGGGCAACACCAAGCACCAAACTCCAAACCCAATATAGTCATATGTTCAAATAATGGATTTTTAACAATACAGCACAACCAATAATCACACAAAACGATGACTCTTTCCTCTTCTTCCACCTCCAGTTGAGTGTTGCCTGTTACCTTACGACACTGACTTATCGAGGTAAGGCAACAAGCTCGTTTTATGCCGGACCCAGAACATCTTCCAGTGCCACAACATGATTTGTGGGGAGCACTTCCACGTTGTTTGAGAACAAAGGCAGCCTTTCACCATCAGTGCCCCCTTGCAGCACCCAGGGACCCTAACACTTCCCATTAACACCTGCGGGTGTCAAAGTTGGGATGCCTCCAGCGGACCACTGCCACCAAACACATGGGGGATGGAACTGCTCCAGGCCTCAGGCTCCTGCTTGTCCATCCCCTGGTACCTAAAAACTTGGCGGAGTGGTGTTTCTGAGGTGAAGGATATGCACCAACATCTGGAAGGTTGCCAGTTCAAATCCCATTACTACCAGAAGGGATCCTACTCCACTGGACCCTTGAGCAAGGCTCTTAACTTCAAAATTGCTCTGGGGTGCTATACAATAGCTGACCCTGCACAAAAGGTCAAGCAAAAAGAAAATTTCCCCTCGGGGATTAATAAAGTGTACCAAGAGTAATGCAGTCATCCAGCCAGGATATCCATCTTTCCCCTATAGCTTTCACACTGTCAAACTTCAGTGTGAAAGTTATTCTATAGTCACAATTAGCTGAACATTACGGACATTCCATTGCTTCTTAGTTTACAGCAGATTAAACTAAATCTTCCCTTGTAAAACTACATAATATTCAGGTTCATTCTGAGCAAAAATGAAGGTAAATTCACCATTAACTTAAAGGATATGGCTCTTACAAGCTGTAATGGATTGCACACGTGGACTACCATCCTGACCAGAATTGTACAAGGATCCTTACCCGGCTGGGAGACCAGTATAATGGAAGGACGGTGGAGATGAATGCTATTAAATATCCCCTCCCCCATAAGCTAGGTGGCAGCCCCCCTTGGATTAGGATCCCCATGTAGATGCCCGCAGATCATACTGGAACCTGTAGTAGCGTGATGATACCCTGTTGGGTTCAATTTGGGCCACCAGGGGGAACCAAGCGAATTAATAATCCCTACTTTGTGGTTCTTCCGTGTCACCTGGAAGTAATTCCACTGGACTATGCCCTAGCACCGGAAGTACTCCCGGGTCCAAGATATAAAACACTCTGCCACATTTGGGCGATTGGGAGTCAGGTAGAAGTGAACAAAGCTTGACTGAAGGAATGGAAGGAGAAAGAAAAAAGGAAGGATAGGAATTCTGTTCATTTATGTCATTGCTGCAGCATTTTTACAAGGTATTTGATACAAACCTTTTATTTTTACCAACTGATATCTGTGAAGTTGTGTGAGACGTTTGATGTGCTGCAACACCCCCTACTGGTCACAAACCCTTATACAGTAATACCTTGGGGTAAACTAATCCTCAGAGAAAAAAAAAAACTACTTTTAAATGAAATCAGCACAGAGCATGTTGTTAAGACCACATGGACATGTTCAAGTACCAATCTGCCAGAGTACTATGTTAATGATTATATGGCTGTCTTATATACAATAGCCATTGTCTGTTCCTGAAACTGTATGCGCTGTAGAGCATGAAGTTATTATACTTTAGTTCTTAGTTGTTTTACATGCACTGTAGTTATATTAAGAATTTTTAAGAAGTAATACATTTGCCTAGTGTTGCACTAAAACATATAGCATCCCCTTTAAAAACTAAAATGCAAATTATAAAAATAGTAGAAGTGGAAGAAAAAAAATACGCCCTGTAGCAGGATCATTTAGGTTAACAGATGGTAATGAAAGGAGCTGGGGTCAATAAATGGAAGAGGGAGGGATATGGATAGAGAATACTTAACTACAAGCACTTCAAATATACTTCTCTGCTGCTAAAGTTCAACATCCTAGGTGTGTGGCCATTGACAAATCTCCTTAAGGATACTGACTTGGATAGTTTCACAAAGTTGGGGAAAATAAGGAAGGTAGTGCTCCCTGTATAGTGCATCTGGTGTCTTCAATGTTTACACAGTGAATGAGGAAGATGAGAGTGTATTGAGCCACATGAAAGGATCTTAAGGTGGCAGCGCATCGCAATGGCATTGTAAGCCAACCAAGAAAACTGTCAGCTGATGGCATCCTACTGAACTAGCACCCCTGCACACTAGCATTTTTTTGAGAAATCTTTATTGTTCATTATTTATATGAAATGTAATTTACAGATTATATTTAAGACATGAGGTTTCTATAATTTTAAATTTTTTGGCAAGTAAAATACAGACAATTTTGACATAATGATAATGCAAGCACAATTTTTATGATTCCAACTGTGGGTGAATAGTTCACATAGCTAAATATGCAGCATGTTTTTGGATTTTATCATAGCAATTTCTATGGACACATCTTCAATAATGTTGTATCTATGTTAGAATTATGTACCCAAAACCATGCTGTTCTTTAACCACTTCCTAAACACTTATTCTTACCTTAACATCAGTGCCATCAGTTGGCATAAATTCCTCATAAATATATGAGCCAGTCTTGCGTACACTACTCTCTGGAGAATAAACACTGCTGCGACTCCCAATCTGTAAAAGAGTAAAACTAAAAAAATGACTTAAAAATTACTTATTCCTATATAAAGCACAGAAGGCCTATAAGTCCAAAATCTTGTACAATGGTAGCTGAAATTGATATAGGAAAAGCAAGTCAAGTCAAATTGGAGAGCATGCACTGGTACAGTGAGTTGCCGCACCCACTACACGATGAAACAACTCGGGATCCCGTTTTGCAACACTGCAGGCAGACACGCGGTCCAGTCCAACCCTCCGGAAATGACCCTCTATCTGCCACAGCCAGGTGTTACGTGGGCGACCCCTTCGCCTGGTCCAGCCACTTGGGTCCCCAACAATGAGGATCTTATGAACCGGATCACCCTAGGGGAAACGCGCCACATGGTCGTATTACCATAACGGACACTCCCTCACGGGTAATATGCCTCATTTGGGACTCAATGAGCAACCGTTCATTCGACACAAAGTCAAACCAACGGTACCCAAGGATTTTTCCGGAGAGACACAGCACCAAAGGAGTCCAGTCTTCGCCTCAGGTCACTAGATGGCGTCCATGTCTCGCAGGCATATAGCAAGACAGGAGGCACCAGGACTCGGACCTTCGTCCTTTTGCATAGATATCGGGAGCGCCACACACCCCTTTCCAGCGACCTCATGACCCCGCCCATGCTCTCCCAATTCGTCTACTAACTTCACAGGAAGAGTCACCAGAGACATGGATGTCACTGCAAAGGTAAGTAAATCTCTCAACAAGGCCAACACTCTCTCCGCAAACGGACACACTAATGACCTCTTGGGCAGAGCCAGCAGCAAAGGCCTGGATCTTGGTTTTATCCAGGACACTCGCAAGCCCAGACACTTTAGACTCCTCACTCAGTCTCTCGAGCGTCCTGATCAGAGCATCCATTGACTCCGCGAAGATCACAGCATCATCAGCAAAATCAAGATCTGTGAATCTTTCTTCACCAACAGATGCACCACAGCCACTGGACCCCACGACCTTGCCCAATACCCAGTCCATACAAGCATTGAACAGGGTAGGAGCAAGAACACACCCCTGACAAACCCCAGAATCAAATGGGAAAAACACAGAGGTCCCGCCTCCACTCTGCACAGCACTCACAGTACCAGTGTGTACAGGCCAGCCACCTCGAGGGGATCCCATGAACCCTCAGGATGTTCCACAGGGCAGCTCAATCAACTTAGTCGAACACTTTATGAAAATCGCCAAAGGCTGTAAAGAAACTCTGCCAATATTCGCGTTTGCACTCCATGAAAACCCCGTGCACTGCGACTCCTCTCAATGATATCCAGGGTGCCTTGCAAGATGAAACACCGGTAACACCAACACAACCCTCAGCAACCTTCACAGTCTTGTCACCGAAGATCTCCCACATCACATTAGGATCGGCAGTCGTATCCAAATCTGAAAGTTCCTCACACAAACTGCGTGCAAACTCATTACAAACAGCCTGGTCTTGGAGTCTGGCCAAGTTCAGGCTCATTTTCCTAGTAGGTGGTAACCTACTGGATCTAACCTGGATCCTAAGAGTAGCAACAACAAGTCTGTGGTCAGAATTCACAAACTGGGCACTTCTGTAGACCCTGCAGTTTTGCAAGAGCCTCCAGCGTCTGCCCACGAGGATGTGATCAATCTCTTTCACCGCATCACCAGTATTGGAGTACCAGGTCCAATGATGTGGTTCAGGGTGCTGGAACCAGGATAAAGCGATTCGCAGCCCTTGACCTTTTGCAAAGTCAAGGAACATGGAGCCACTTTCACCACGGTCACCAGACCCAAGGGGACCGAGACAATCCTCATAGCCAGCCCTGTCAGTGCCAGTGGTTGCACTGAAATCACCCATGACAAGAGGAGTGTCACCTCGTGGGCACCCATCAACCACAGAGCGAAGCTGCGAATAAAATGTCTCCCTCGCCGAGACATCACTCACCGCAGTCGGAGCATACACTGAGACAACAGACAAGTAACCCAGACAGTGCCGTAATCTGAGTCCCATAATACGCTCGTTGAAAGAAGTGATATCAGACACCATCGGAAGAAGCCAATCCACTACAGCAATAGCTATTCCCCAAGTATGACAGCCATCAGACACCAGACCAATAAACGGTGTATCCACCTACAGAGATATGGCCAGTCCCCAGTCTGCACACCTCAGAGAATGCCACCGCTGAAATACAGAGTTTACGCAAGCATGATGACTAAATACCGAACATACCTTTCTAAAAAGTCGCTGACTTCCTCCACCAGCAGAAGTAGGATAATAGATGTACACATTGTGATCCTCCGCACTAACAGGTTTCTCAACAAATGGCTTTTGAAAAATCTCTCCATTCACTTCTACATGGTCCTCTCCTTCAATCAAATTGCATTCTAATAAGCAAACAGAAAAAAATAAATATATATTTAAAGTCACAGCTGTACAATTGCAAATTATAGCATAAATTACAGCATGCATCTTTATAATCTTAGAGTCTAACCTAAAAGCATCCATTTCATACAGTCTCTAAAATTCAACATTTAAATTAAAAATATCTTCACAGAAGATACTTTAATATACAGTGCTAGACATAATACGCATCTACTTAATAAACCAGCTACTTTCTAAGACTAAAAAATCACTACCATTCAGTTGCAGATTATGGGCTAACTAGTTCATTAATGCCATTACACCAGAAAGTGATATTTGATAAATTCAATTATTGAGTGCATCTTGAGTATCTCTGCAACTTAAGCTGCTTTCTAAGGATCTCTTTCTGGTTCAAGTCCTGTATTTGTAAGTGGACAATTAAAAAAATGGAAGAAGTACATACTCATCAGCAATCTCCTGGCTCAAGACCTATTATTGTCATGTCTATGATTTTCTTCAGAAATAATGTAACCCATGCCAAATAAAAAGTCCTCTTTTTAAGTGCTTCGTGCAAACGTTAGGAAAGCAATCCTGTTCATGTTGGTGTGCTGTGCTTCCATCTTCCTACACTGTTATTAATACATTATGTTCTATCACTTTCTAATATTTCTTAAATTATCTTCAACACTTTGCTAATTATTTGGACATGCTCAGGAATCGTTTGAGGAAAATCACAAAGAGCTGAAGATGTTGATTTGGCCTCTAAATTCCCCATATCTAAATCCTATTGAGCAAAACAAGTCCGATCCATAGAGGCTCCAAGCTGCAACTTGAAGGAATTAAAAGGATCTGATGTAAACACCTTGATGTCAAAAGGGGGCAAACAATGCATCTCCAAAGCAGATCATAAAATGCCCACTTTTCATTATATGGTATTATTAAAGACTGCATTATATTTACTTAAGTAACATATTAAGTAACATCTCAAAAATACTAAAATACTCCAAAGGTTAGCAAAGTTGTCACTGGCAGTGCACTTGTTACTTAGGTTATTTTACAGCACAACTGTTTACTTTTATCATGGTAGTGTCATTGCATTTATGGTCACGGTCTACTACAACACAACATACAAAGCTGGAACACTGCACCTACTCATCCTTAACCAATGGTTACATATTCCTTGGCCACTATTTCTTACACTCAGAGTGAGAAATAACCAAAAGGGCTCAACAGTGCATTTTTGTATCCCTTTCCCTCCTTTTTCCATTTTACTTTCTCCATCATTAGAGCCAGAACTAGGTAGGGTAGCTGAAAATAATTGTAAAGTAAAAGTACTATAAATTAAATAAAAAAAAAATACTACAAGTAAAACTGATATACCCATCCAAAAGCAGATCAAAAGTCATTTATTGTACTGACCATAATATTAAGATTTGTAACACTTTAAAGAAACATGCAGCACATCTTCTCAACAATTTAAATATACTAAACTACTACTAATATGACCAGAACAGCCAAAAAAGTGATATAAAAATGAAACAACAATTTGAAGCACTGGTTTGTGAATTTTATACAGTTAGCTTGTTTTCAACTGCTTACAAGTCATTTCAAAAGGTTCTGCTGTATACATCTAAATATACAACCTTCTGTACTTGAGACAAGACAAACTGTGACATACTGTACTATCTTTAACATACATTCCTCTGTGGAACCTTATTTCCACAACTCTTAAAAGAAACTTAAATTGCATTATGTCACAAAGATATTGCTTGCTTTCCACTAATAGTGTTGTGCATGATATGTGCTTTTGTCTTCTAATTAGAGAGAGAGAGGAATTTATTAGACATGCTAGCATGAAATCAACTTGCAGCAATCAAACAGACATCGTCCACATGCATTTAGCTTTAATCATGTTATTTAGTACAGATTTTTAACCTTGAAGGAGTGGCAGCACAAATCTTGTGATCTTGCCTCATAGCACCAGTGGTTCAGGTTTAATTGCTAGCCTTGTCAGGGTTGAAATAAATATATATTTTTAATATGTCACTGTGCTCTGTACAAACATTTTATAAATCTGCTTCTTCTCAAAAGTACAGCTAACACAAGTCCATATTTAGTACACAGGGGCTCATCATTTAGAACTGCTAGGCAAGCATTAGTGGACAAGAAAGGGACAACTATGAAAATGGGCATTTCTGTGTGACAGAGTCAGCATGACATTGGAACTTCTTTTCCTTGTTTGGAATGGCACGATTTACCCAAGTAGGGGTCTGCACATGGAGAAAGAGTATAAAGCCTTGGAACATTGCCCGGCACACCTTTGAAGCCGACAAGACAGATGGGAGATAACTTCATCTGATCCTGAAAATCCTTCCAGGGCAGCGACGAAAATGGCAGACTGTATACATCGAGCTCCCACTTCGGTGAAAAGTCTTGTCATGGCTTCCTGGCAGATGTGCTTGATATATAATAATTTTAAAAGTTGAATAATTGTATGTTTTGCGCATATGGAGCTTGAATGAATTCTCTGCATTGCTACCTTCCACTCCTTTTCTGATATGTTGAGTGAGAGATCCTTTTCCCTTTGTCCTCTTGGGTCTTTGAAAGGGAGGGACTGTAAAATATTTTTACAGTATATTTTTTCCCCACATACAGGATGGTGGGAGATTGTCAAACAGAACCTGCCTGATTTTCACTAAGTTTCTGATTTGAAAATAGTGAAAGAAATGTGCTGCTGGAAAATAAAATTTGGAATGTAATAGTTGATAGGATGCAAAGAGGTTGTCTATATAAAGATCTCTAAGCAATTAAATCCTAAATGTTTTCCAGATATTAAAAAGGGTTAAAAAAGGTAGCTCTCATGCAGAGGTGCCACAGATAAAAGATTCTCCATCTTAAAATGCTTTCTACACTGGTTCCATATTCTGAGTGAGTGAAGCACAATTGGGTTATTAGTATATTGGCGATAACTTGCATTTACTGGGGCACAAAGCAGGGAAAATAGAGAAGTACTGCAGGATTTTATTTCTACTGCAGCCCAAGCCTGTGTATGTTCATCTATTTGTGTCCAGGTTTTTGTAGCTTGTATGTTTGCTGCCCAGCAATAAAAACTTAAAAAGTTAGGTAGAGCCATGCCACCTTCTGTCTCGGGTCTTTATGTAGAGTCTCTCTTTAGATACGTGGATGTTTTAGGTTCCAGATAAATGAGGTTATGGTTGAATCTAATTGCTTAAAGAATGATTTATTGATGTACTAGCAAAATACCCGCGCTTCGCAGCGGAGAAGTAGTGTGTTAAAGAAGCAATGAAAAAGAAAAGGAAACATTTTGAAAATAACGTAACATGATTGTCAATGTAATTGTTTTGTCACTGTTGTGAGTGATGAGTGTTGCTGTCATATATATATATATATATATTTACACACACACTCATAAATATACATACACACACATATATACAGACAAATAAATATATATATATATATATATATATATATATATATATATATATATATATATATATATATATATATATATATATATATATATATATATATATATATATATATACACACACACATATATAAACATATATACATACATATCTACATATATACACACACAGCTATTTCGTATCAGTGCAATACGCTGCTTGTTAAAACGGATAACTCCCGCTTCTTACGCAAGTCTGCGTGGATATTATGAACTATCGATTTGTTCAAGTTCTATTTAAATTTTAAATAGAAGGAATTTTTATTTAGTCGACAGAAATATCTTTGGTAGGAATGGTAAAACAGACAGGAATATTATTCTGAATAAATCAACTCAAACCTTAAACAACTTATAATATTTTGCTCTCCATAAAAATATATCCTGTCTAAATTATACAAGTTAGAAATAAAGTAAACGTTAAAAGAACAAACATTCAAATTTCTTTACTCTTATGTAATTTTATATAAGAAATAAACTTAGATTTTAAATATCCCAAAAGATTTTGCTCTCCATAAAAATATATCCTGTCAAAATTATACAAATTCAAATATGAACATGCTGCATAACAAAACCTGGAAATATAAATAAAATGTGTTCCTTTCAGCAATAACAAATCAAATCATTCAGTTGTCTTTGCTCATATGTCATTTTAGAGCTGGACGCCTGGCATCTTTTTGGCACAGGTTCGTTTCTGTTTGGTGTGAGGTTCTGTGTTGTGGAGATTCTCAGGATGGATTGCAGGTGCTCATCAGTGAGGCGACTCCTGTGTGCTGTTTTGTTAGTCTTTATCACTGAGAAGAGCTTCTCACACAGATATGTGCTACCAAACATGCACAAGGTTCGAGCCGCATGTAGACGGACTTTTTGTTCTTCAAAGTCACCAAAGCGCGTGCAAACTCAGTGCGCCAGTTTATCAGCAAAGTGCGATTTGGGAACACCGTAGTGACGACTTGGTTTAACATTACTTGGCAACAGGGAAAGTGGGGCAATTGCACTGGTGCATTTGTGTCTCCCATAAAAGCAGCTTCACTTGAAATCACTTTGTGATTGTGCACGGTAAAACGTCCGCTGAAGTGTCAGATTCTTATTTAATTCTTCTGCTTTCTGTATCTTCTGCATTGCATTCAGGTTACCCTGATGTTTTGTCTCATAGTGCCGCCTTAGATTAAATTCTGTAATTACAGCCACATTAGCTCCACAAATGAGACACACGGGTTCAGTAAACATATACTCAGCCTCCCATCGGTTTTTAAAGGCTCTATTTTCAGAATCAACTTTATCTTCAGCATCGTGTGAGCTAGCTTCGCAATAACTTGCAGCATCATAAGCTAGACTTGATTAACGCGTAAGTGTTCGGCAAGGCAGCTGAAGCGCTGCATTATGGGATCTGTAGTTTATTGTGTTACCAGCGCTTCATATACCCGGCCATTAATAACAATAATACAGTATATAAAATGATCTCGGGCCGGATATAATTACACGCTGGCCGGATGTGGCCCGCGCCCTTGAGTTTGACACATATGGACTAAATAGAACTTGAAAAGATATATTTTTTCAAATGTGATCGCAATTCAGATAGAGTTGACGCGCACTACAGCCTGCATGCCTCAATAAGTCATCCTCCCTCGCTCTTACTTTTTACCGCTCATCTAATGAATACACTGAGTATGGCTTTACCAAAACAATCATTGATGGCTAATAAAGTATCCATTATTCGAGTATGTAGATCGGGATATATATATATATATATATATATACCCGCGCGATCGCAGCGGAGAAGTAGTGTGTTAAAAAGCTAGAAAAGAAAAGGGAACATTTTAAAAATAACGTAACATGACTGTCAATATACAGTATTTGTTTTGTGAGTGTTACTGAGTGTTGCTGTCATCAAGGATTTGATTATCATTATTTCTTTCAATCAGGTTCGTATTTGTAGGATGTGTTGTGTTCAAGTTACATTCCGTGTTTGTCAATCGCTGTAAAGATGACAGGTTTCATTCATCGATTCGCTTCTTACTGCATCAATAAACAGCTCGCCTTCTTCTTTATCTGAGACCTGACACACTGCATGCACGGTTTTTTACACTGTCTTCCTTTAGCGGACATTGACTTTTTCCAACGGTGCTTTGTTTCCGCAGTAGTTGGATTTATGAATATGCTTGTATGTATCAGACGCTTCATATTTTTGCTGCCTTTTCAATTGTGTAATTCGGTTTTGTTCAGCCTTTGGAACTGTTGCTTTTATCTGTGCACTGCCAGTTCACGGAGCCGCCGTGTACATGCATCGAAGGTTCCCAGCTGTGCTGGTGCCATCTCGCGCTATGTCCATGGCTGTATTTAATGTTACCTTAGTCCTGGCACTTAAAACTTTCTCGCAGTTTCGCTGAGTTTGTGTCAAACACCACCCTGACCATCTCATCTTCCTCTCCATAAGCACAGTCCTTCACCCGTGAATATTTAGTGGCAGTTTGCTATTGGATTGCCGCTGACGGACGGCCTTATATGGGCAGGCACTAAATTACAAACGCCAGCGCAGCCTGTCTATGAACTTAATTTAAAGTGTAGGTTTACATCGTGCTTTGTTTCAAGTAGCAGAACTCATGAATATGGTTGTATATGTCACTCGCTCGCTTCTTATTGTTTCGCTGCCTTCTCAATTATATAATGCATGTTTTCTTCAGCGCTTTTTTGAGGTCTTCCTGGTTTTCTATGTACGCGTGATTACGGGAGGCGTGATGATGTCACACTAAACTCCCCCACAGGGTTGAAGCTCATCTCCATTACAGTAAATGGAGAAAAACTGCTTCCAGTTATGACCATTACGCGTAGAATTTCGATATAAAACCTGCCCAACTTTTGTAAGGAAGCTGTAAGGAATGAACCTGCCAAATTTCAGCCTTCCACCCACACGGGAAGTTGGAGAATTAGTGATGAGTGAGTGAGTGAGTGAGTGAGTGAGTGAGTGAGTGCTTTGCGTTTTATTAGTATAGATATTGGAATGTTTTGAAATAAAAAAAGAAACTTTGGAAGGATATTTATCTTAACAATGCTAATTCTTCCAGCTAGAGTGAGATGGAGGGTTGACCATCTACTGTATGCAAGTCTTGCTTATTTTTTTTCCATACAGTGAAATTTCGTTGATAAAGAGCTTTATGTTTACTTGTGATATTTACCCCTAGGTATTTAAACTGATCTGCAATAATTAAAGGGAATGTGTCCAATCTAATATTGTATTCTTGAGAATTCACTGGAAAGAGCACACTTTTATTCAAATTAATTCTGAGACCAGAGATCTTTTGAAATTCTGTAAGTGCTGTTAAGACTGCAGGAACAGTATTTTGTGGGTCTGATATATACAAAACCATATTATCTGCATATAGAAATATTTTCTGTTCCAGTCCTTCTCTGATAAGCATTTTGACAGTGAACTGCCAGTGATTCAATGGTGATTGCAAATAGCAGTGGTGACAAGGTGCATCCTTGTCTGGTACCACGTTCTAGTTTAAAGTAGCCTGAGAAAATATTGTTAATACAAACTGAAGCTTCTGGATTGGTTTGATCTTGTGATATTACAGAAGGCAGCACTTTCTCCATCCTTCTAGCTAGGACTTTGGACAGTATCTTAACATCATTATTCAGAAGTGAAATTGTCTGTATGATGCACATTATAATAAGTCCTTGTTTTGTTTAGGAAAGACGGTGATTAATGCTTGGTAAAGAGTTTGAGGTAGAATTTGGTAGTCTCTAGCTTCTGTAAATGTGGCTGATAAGAGGGGAGCTAAGCTGAGTGGAGAATTTCTTATAAAATTCAACAAGGTAGCCATCAGGGCCTGCTGCTTCCCGCGCTGAAGTGACTTTATAGTATCTATTAATTCTGATAGCATCAGAGGTTTATCCAATTCCTCTGCAATAAAAGTATCTATTTGCGGCATCTGTAATGTATCCAGAAATGCATTAGATTGTGTTTTGTCTTCTTTGAACTCAGTAGAATATAAGGATTTATAGTCGTCTCTAAATGTGTGCATTATATTTTTATGGTCAATGATTTTATCTCTGTTTGTGTTGGGGATTGCTGGGATTGTATCGTAAACTTTTTGTTTGTGGATTTGTTGAGCTTAGAGCGTATTAGCTTTCTATCCGTGTTCATAGTAATGATATCTTGATTTAAATATGAGTTGTTCAGTTTCTTTAGTTGTTAAGAGGTTGAACTCTGAATGCAGAGCCTATCTTTTCCTATGAAGAGCTTCACTTGGACACCTGGCATGTTCTTGATCTATTCTAGCAATTTCGCTGATTAGTTCTGATACCTTCTTGGTTTCTAATTTGTTTCTGTGGGAAAGATATGAAATCTGCGAGATGAGTGTGTGGGGCATAATAATTTCAGCTCCAAGATCAGAGGAGCATGGTCAGAAATAACAATAGTGTCATACTTGCAAGATTTAAATCGCAGGCAAGAAATTATTATCTCTAAAGAAAATCAATTCTTGAGTAGCAATGATGCACTGGAAAGTAGAAGGAATTTGTTCTTGAGTTTGGGTTTAGAAACCTCCAGGGGTCTGATAAGTTGTGGTCAGTTAAAAACTGTATAATTGTCTTTGCAGTGTTAGATGTTATCTCCCCTGTGACAGGAGACCTATCTAAGAGTGGATTTAAAACACAATTAAAGTCCCCAGCCATTATAATTTTATGAGTATTCACATTAGGAATAGATGCAAATACATTTTGCATGAATTCCCTATCATCGACATTGACTGCATAAACATTTATCAAAATCACTTTACAGTTAAATAAGTTGCCCATGACAATCATATATCTCCCTTCAGGATCAGATGCTACATCCGATGCTACAAATGAGACTGTTCTATGTATAAGAATTCCCACACCTCTAGTTTTCTTTGTAAAGCTGGAATGGAACATTAGGCCAGTCCAGTCTTTCTGCAGCCAGGACTGATCTTTGCTTAATAAGTGGGCCTCCTGTAAAAATTCTGTTTTAGCGTTTAGACCTGTTAGGTGAGAGAATACTTTCTTTCTCTTTAATTTGTGATTCAGGCCTTTAACATTCCAGCTCACAAAGCTAGCTGTCCCATCATGGAGACATTGATTCTGAATTTTTGATGTCATTTTGTAGTCTTAACTGGAAGTGAGACAGCTTTAACCTTAATTTCCAATTTTCCCACAAGTTATTGCCATACAACCAATTGTTACGTTGGAAGTTAAAATTATAAGGATAAAAAGGATAGATTAGATATAGCTTGTTCTCTTTCCCTCCACCACCCCCCCTTATTCTCCCACCTCCCCATTTTGACTCCCCACATGAGGCTGGATCCCACTTCACAAAGTCCCAGTCCTCTGACATACCTAGAGACAGAGCACGACCAAAATAAAACAAGTCCCCCAGCAGTGGCATTTGAGGATTAAAAAGCAGAGATATCTATTGCCGATAAAGTCTAAATACTATAAGCACAAAATATAATCATCAACAGTCTTGAAATATTAAAACAGTAAACCCAGGGAATGGTGTTAAAAAGTGGCCCTGAATAAGCATAGTAGACCATAATGCAATAATAACAATAACAATAAACCAAAAGGTATGATGTTAAACAGTCTCCTTTAGAATAGTTAAAAACAAAAAAAAGAAAAAACTACTTTAACGTCTTTAATTACACATACGTGTGTAATTGTAATTAAAACATAAACAAAAAGTGGCTGAGAAGAAAAAAAGATGTATAATTATTATTATACTTATCAGAAATATTTGCTTTGACGAGAGCCATTACTGACTTAACAGGTGCAAAGAAGTACAGTGACATGAACGTTTCCCTCTGACAGTACATGCTGTTGAAATCGACTGGCTGTACCCACAGTCAACATGTCACTAAACAGAAAACATGCTGGTTCTTTTGCTATTGTACCTCAAAACAGCAGAGCATGCTTTACACTCTATGTAACCAGAGAGTTGTTTCTTCTGTGTTACAAGGTCATAATTGTTCCATAATGATGTCATTCCCAACCATTATTTCATCCATTGATAAGATGTGGTTATCACTTAGGCTAATCACACCCATGAAAGCAAATGAAGGGTAGGGTGCAAAATTACAAAGCGAAAAAAAAAATGCTCTCTGTTAAAATGCATTGCATTTGACCTTTCATCACTACATCCATCCATTTTCCAACCCACTGAATCCGAACACAGGGTCACGGGGGGTCTGCTGGAGCCAATCCCAGCCAACACAGGGCACAAGGCAGGAACCAATCCTGGGCAGGGTGCCAACCCACCGCAGGACACACACAAACACACCCACACACCAAGCACACACTAGGGCCAATTTAGAATTGCCAATCCACCTAACCAGCATGTCTTTGGACTATGGGAGGAAACCGGAGCGCCCGGAGGAAACCCACGCAGGCACGGGGAGAACAAGCAAACTCCACTTAGGGAAGACCCGGGAAGCAAACCCAGGTCCCCTAACTGCGAGGCAGCAGCACTACCACTGCGCCACCGTGCCGCCCCTCATCACTACATGCATTACAAAATACTTTCCAATAGATGGTGCACTGCAAATGTGAACATGGCGGTCTATGTGGATTACTTAGATTTCGCTAGTACAATTGTAATAATGTTAGATATTAATAATATTAACAAAACAATGCTTTGAAAACAATCACATTTTAATTAGCCCTTAACTCAGTTAATTTCTCCTTTATATATTTTCATTTCTGAGCTATTTTTCCATCTCTCCCTATAGTAAATTACATCCATCCACTTTTCAACTGGAAACAGCCTGTGATACATTAGAATACTTAGTATATCTTGAAGATTTAAAATGTTATTTCGTCATGATGAATATGCATTATACTTGTTGTGAGAGATGGCCGGCAGCTTATCCTGGCCAATACATCCACACCGCAAGATGGAGTTCTCCCTGCAACATGGAGGTGCCCCGAATTCCCGCTGGGCAACATGGACAATGGAGTTCAGCTTCACAGCCCTGCTGGATGCCATAGGGGCCACTGCAGGGAGGCACAGGGATTTTTATTTTCTCTATAGTACTTCTGGGCTGAAGAAAAATAAGAGTTTTCATCTGAGCCGGAAGTGCAATGGAATCACATGGACTGAAGGACAGAAGCACTTGCGGGTCGAGGACTATTTAAAGGACTGTGGGAAACACAGCAGACTGAGCCGGAGTTGGGAGGGAGTGTGACAGAGCTGCTGGGTGGAGAGGAGGATTGATTATTGTTTATTATAGACTATTGAGTATACTGGAGGTGGAGCTGCTTTGTGCACAGTATAGAAGAAATTAAAATTACTTCTGATACTTTTACCTGGTATCTGGACGTGTCGTCTGCGGATTTGGAGGAGCGACAGCACCCCCTACAGTCAGAGTGGCATAGTCACCAGGATTCTCTGGCCATCTGTTTGGCAGAGAACCTGATAAGAAAAAATTTTCTGTGCACAAAACCCAAAAGACAGTGTCATGAGACACATGAAAATTGCCAAACCATACACCAGACCATCATGGGGAAGAAAAAGACAAAATAGACCGGCAACTCAAGTGAAAGTCAAGCGTTCGACATTGCCTGTGCTCAGGATGAGACACAGAGCGGCTACGCGTATTGGGAGAAGCTTCCGGATGATGGTGACCAAAACGAGGTATGTGCCGGGGAACAAATTGAGAATATATTTAAAAGTAATGCATTTTGTCCTGTGCTTATACCTCGTAGAAGATCATCCAGAGATTCTGTGGGATACAGGATATAATCCCGAAGACGGTAGTGCGCTCACACCCAATCATACAAGCGATTTTATGTTCCAGTAACAACTTGAATGATCTCAAACCTGCGATGCAGCAGTCTATTAGCCAGCAAAAGCAACGTGAAGAAGTTGTCTGTTGTTACAGTTCTGCCTTTGTTTAGAAACGGCTGCATAAGTTTTTTGACCACAGTCTCGGAAAGTCTTTCTCCCGTGGGATAATTGGGACCTTTTCCTAAATAAGGAGTACCACTGCACATGTACTTTGTTTCCAAATGTGCTGCAGTTCAAAGCTTTATGCCAAATTTGGCTTGGTTGAGATGTATTGCAAGAAAGGACAACGGACCTTGGTTGGAAACAGTTGCTCATCAGCAGGAATAGGTTTACTGGGTTGTAACTCAAAAAACGTTGCCTGATGTCCATGATTGCAGCAAATCTGTTGTTTTCACAAATTCTTCACGGATGTCTTTGTTGTCAAAGCACAAATGCTGCATGATACTCAGATAGCAGTCACGGGGCATTGTATCTTTGATTGCCCGTAAAATAAATAGTTCAGACCAGTCATTGACCACAGCATCAACTGTGGTCATCACTGCTCTTGTGAAAGGAATGAAGATAAACACCATCAACTAAGAGAGGGAGAGGCAAGCTTGTTGTATCATGTGACAGAGAATAAAAATGAACGAATTAAAAAAAATGCTGATTTTTACAAGTAGCAAAAATTTACACCAGGTGTTACGGACTCAAATCAAATGTATGTGTTTATTATATCATAGTAAAAATAATAATAATAGCAGCAGCTCACTACTAAGAACGGGGAAGAGCCTGGACTCAAAATCGCAACCTTTTGATTACGAGGAAACAGCTCTTACCTCTGCACCAGCCAAGCTGACATTTCAATTTTCTGTCAATTGATATTGGGCTTGGATTTTTACTCTTTGACAGCAACAGCGTACTTGTTTTGTTATACCTTTTGTTAAAGTGTTTATTTGATATTTGAACTTTAGTTTTCACACATTATAGCATTTTGTCATTATTACATTGACATGAAAAAAGTTTCTGGTTTTGGTTATGTGTTCAGCATTTCTTGCCTTGTATTGCCTGTCATCCTACATTTACACAGATCGTTGTTCAGATTTTCAGATTTGGAGTCAGCAAGTGAAATTTGTTAAAGTATAGGTGAAAGAATCTCAGTAGCAAAATTATTATTGACCAGTGAAATGAAACATACAAAGTTTGCAAACGTCTTTTACTTTGCACCAACTGATAGTTGGGCTTCAGCAACCTGTCAATTGAGCAGTTTCTTTTTCTTCAGTTTTATTCTTGAATAAAAGCTTACTTGTTTTGTTATACCTTTTGTGAAAGTGTTTCTTGGACATTTGGGCATCCTACACTTCACATCAACATTATGTCATCATTACAATAACATATGAAATCATTTCCTGTTTTAGCCATGTGTTCAGCATTTCTTGCCTAACATTTCCTCTGTCATTCCATATTTACACAGATCGTTGTAGACATGTAACACACATGAAATGTATGTATTTCAAATCACAGTATTTCATTACCTATATCATTCCTTCCACAGAATGTAGTGTTGAGAAGGAAACTATAATTTATGTATCTACCGCATCTTCGACTGCCTGAATGGCAGACAACAGGTTATAGTTATAGCGCTGTGTGTCACACAATGATAAATGCAGTACAGGGGCACTGTTAGATACTTGAAATCCTCCACTTGGGGCAGGATCTCGGTCCCAACCCTGAGAGGGCACTCCACCTAATTTCCGGCAGAGGACCATGGACTCGGATTTGGACACTCTATGCTCTCTACTCTTCTTTAGCATCAAATAACCAGAAATAGTGCTTTTTGTAGCAACACTCCAGAATTAATGTTTACCCACAGCCATTATACTCAATGAAGACAACTCTTACCCTCAGGATGGTGTTGATCTTTTATTCTCTGAAAGGTACAGAGGTTTTGCTTGCACTTCTTTTTTGTTTTAAGGTGCTGTGCCATATGATTGCTGCTTCAAACATTTTGCAATTTCCTTCTAGAGTAATAACCTCTCTCTCTTCGCTAAACTTCAATCGTTAATATACTACTACTTTTTAAAGTCAATATACTATTAACCATTTGAGACACTCTATACCTTGTCTACTTAAAGACAGTGATGAGATAATTAGGACTTTCTCATCATTTGGTGTGAAATATCTAGCTACAGATTCTTTACTTTGTGATAACAGAAAATAAGTAATTATACTTACTATGAACAAAGCTACCTGTTTACATTAAATTAAATTTTCTACCTATATGCCTGTATCGGAGGAGTTTTTTCCGGTCGTCTCTGTTATTACACCTAATTCAGACAGTCTGCCAGTTACTCTTAAACCTACTTAAAATAGGATGGGGTCACAGGGGCCAAAACATATTCTGGCAGCATTGGGCACAACGCAGGAAAGTGTTTTAGACATGGTACCTGTTTGTCACAGAGCCCACTTATGTGTATAATTATATATCTATATTATATATACACACACACACACACACACACACTGCTCAAAAGAATTAAAGGAACACTTTTTAATCAGAGTATAGCATAAAGTCAATGAAACTTATGGGATATTAATCTGGTCAGTTAAGTAGCAGAGGGGGTTGTTAATCAGTTTCAGCTGCTGTGGTGTTAATGAAATTAACAACAGATGCACTAGAGGGGCAACAATGAGATGACCCCCAAAACAGGAATGGTTTAACAGGTGGAGGCCACTGACATTTTTCCCTCCTCATCTTTTCTGACTGTTTCTTCACTAGTTTTGCATTTGGCTACAGTCAGTGTCACTACTGGTAGCATGAGGCGATACCTGGACCCTACAGAGGTTGCACAGTTAGTCCAACCTCTCCAGGATGGCACATCAATACGTGTCATTGCCAGAAGGTTTGCTGTGTCTCCCTACACAGTCTCAAGGGCATGGAGGAGATTCTAGGAGACAAGCAGTTACTCTAGGAGAGCTGGAGAGGGCCATAGAAGGTCCATAACCCATCAGCAGGACCAGTATCTGCTCCTTTGGGCAAGGAGGAACAGGATGAGCACTGCCAGAGCCCTACAAAATGACCTCCTGCAGGCCACTGGTGTGAATGTCTCTGACCAAACAACCAGAAAGACTTCATGAGGGTGACCCAAGGGCCCCATGTCCTCTAATGGGCCCTGAGCTCACTGCCCAGCAGCATGCAGCTCGATTGGCATTCGCCATAGAATACCAGAATTGGCAGATGCACCACTGGTGCCCTGTGCTTTTTACAGATGAGAGCAGGTTCACCCTGAGCACGTGACAGAAGTGAAAGGGTCTGGAGAAGCCATGGAGAACATTATGCTGCCTGTAACATCATTCAGCATGAGCAGTTTGGTGGTGGGTTAAGGATTGTCTGGGGAGGCATATCCATGGATGGTTACACAGAACGCTACAGGCTTGACAAAGGCACCTTGGCTGCCATTAGGTATCAGGATGAAATCCTTGGACCCATTGTCAGACCCTACGCTGGTACAGTGGCTCCTGGTGCACGACAATTCCTGGCCTCGTGTGGTGAGAGTATGCAGGCAGTTCCTGGAGGATGAAGGAATTGATACCATTGACTGGCCACCACACTTTCCTGACCTAAATCCAATAGAACACCTCTGGGACATTATGTTTTGGTCCATCAAATGCCACCAAGTTGCACCTCAGACTGTCCAGGAGCTCAGTGATGCCCTGGTCCAGATCTGGGAGGAGATCCCCCACAACACCATCTGTCATCTCATTAGAAGCATGCACCGATGTTGTCAGACATGTATACAAGAACACAGGGGCTATACAAAGTGCTGCGTACAATTTTGAGTTGCTGCAATTAAAATTTTGGCAAAATGGACTAGCCTGCCACATCATTTTTTCACTCTGATTTTTAGGGCGTCTTTGAATTCAGGGCTCTGTAGGTTGATCATTTTCATTTCCATCAAACGATGTGGCATCCTTTCGTTCCTAACACATTACCCAGTCTATATCAGTATAGATATCCAGGAGGATTTCTTTTTCCCCATTGAGATCTGATGTGTTTTCAAAGTGTTCCTTTAATTTTTTTGAGCAGTTTATATACACACACACACACACACACACACACACACACACACACACACACACACACACACAGCTATACTAACTCTCATACTGGAGCTAATCTGAAATAGTCAATCAACCTAACTGCCACATCCTTAGGGGTTTTAGAGGGAAGCAGGAGTACTTGGAGAAAAACCTGTGCAGACACAGATTGAACATGCAAACTCCATCCAGACATTAGATTTGAACCCAAACATTTAATTCCTCAAGCAGCAATGCTAACATTTATCAGCGGTGTATTAAGAATTTGTTAAAGGCTAAATTTAAACATTGCACACTCCATTATAATTTTTATCTTCATTTTTTGCTTTTTCATAGAACTCTACAAAACTAATAAAATTGTATCTTCAGATTTATACAAAATGTTGACTATTTCCTATCATTTCTATATTGGATAGATGGTGCAATACATTGCCTTTTAGTATTACTTCCATTAATTTATGTTTGATGCACGTTAAGAGAACTACTGCAGCAGCGGTAAAGCAGTTTTAGATTTGGCACCTTGCAAGTTCTTTGTCTACAAAGCCAAAATTAAACTCAAAACAGCTTTGTTTTTTCTTCGGTAAATTAAATTAACATTTGTACACTATGACAAAAAAATTTGCAACCTTAAAGAATTAATACAATTGAAAATCACCACACAATATTAGTGAGACATGTCGATGAAATGATTCCGAAACTAGAGGAAAGCAATAAATGATTGGAATTTACAAACGGGGTACATCAGTACTAGGTAAAGGAATTTAGTGATACAGGTTCAAAATTACATCTTGTTGCTTGTATAGGAATGCAAGGGTCTATGGAGAATGTAGAGTAGACAATAAGCTGTCATTTCAGAATGTCCCTTGCATGCTCTATTGTAGGCACATTCAGGGTAAGGCTTGCCAATGAACTGTGCGGAGGCCATGTATATATTTCCAGGAATAGGCCAGAATTTTCCATACTGAAAAAGGATACCAGGTAGAACTGTTATGTAAAGTCATAAGACTGACAAAAAGATAGCTTTAATGTATCATCAATCAATCAATCAATCAAACTGTTCCTAACAAACAGAAGAGGCGATTAGCTTTTGGAGGTTATGAACCACATTCATGTTGAAATGCTTCAGGAAATCTCTACGACCATTGTTGCTAGAATCTTTCCATTGTCACATTTTCATTCACTGCTGGGACATTTATGATGTACTGTTGTTGATAGTACCAACATCCAAAGGGTGTTTTTTGTGGTGAGCCGTTGTGTTGGACTTGTAACATCTTTCTGATCTGTAATTTGAATGTAATGTGATGTAAAAGTTTATGAACATAGGTTTTTGGATGTTTATTTCAGACAATGAATAAGGAAAAAATGTGCATATAATCCAGCTGTCACAAATTTTATAAATGACTCATTGAAAATAAACAAACCACACAAAGCAATAACATAGCCGGCAGACCCTTACAGAACACAGAAAACAATGTACTCCCAAACTTTCTTTAAACATACTGTACCAAACCTAGCACACACAAAGCACTACTGTCCCACTGCCAGTAACCAAACTATTTTTTGAAAAGATAATGTCTTGTTGTGTGACAGTAAAGAGGAAATAAGTTTCTTTAGATTAAAAGTCACTGGGATCAAGTAAAAATGTTTACTATTATTTATGGACTCAAATGAAATTTGTCCAAACCAAAAGAAGACAGTTACAAAAGCCTTCCAAGCTTGCAATTTCCTATACTGGCTCAAACAACAACAACAACATCATCTCTATCCATTATGTGCCACTGTGTATGAAATTGACAATTCAAATGTTCACATTAGATCCATGAAATTAACCTTCTGGATTGTCTGGATCTCGATTTAGCACAGCATAACGTGGTAGATCAATCCCTTCTTCCTGAAGAATGCGATATACTTCCCTCCTGTAATAAGTCATAAAAACAGAAAAGAGGTAACCATTACAAAATGAATACATTTTATATGCTTTCAAAATGTCTAATTTGCTTTAAAAGGAAGAGCAAAGCCACTCAACCAGCTTTTACATTGTAAAAAAGAAGGGATGCTGATTTCATGTTACTAGAATTGATCAATTCCAATTTGTTTTCATTAGACTTTTAAATGTTTATTTATAAGCTCTTGCATAACCAACCATGTAAAAGCCTTGTGTTTTCTATTAAAAGGGTGTTTTTAAACTTAAACTGCAGAATACATTTGTTATTTGTTAAATTTTTATTATAAAAATGAAATTCTATAGGCTTATTGTTCAATGACCATAAAATAATTCTAAAAATAAATGAAATCCCCTTAATAAATTGTTATACTAATAAAACATATACTAGATATATTTGTCTATAAAACACATGCCACAAAAGAAAAGAAAATACTTTTAATTACAAGCATTTTTCTAAAAAATGTTCGTGTTTATCAAAGGAGATACAAGAGTAACGATTAACAAGTGTAAAATTTATATATTTGGCTCTTAATCTAAGAAGCCTATTGTTTAATAAGCAGTGAGGGCAAATTCTTTATTATCTGCTCTTTTTCTAATTAAAAATGTTAGCTGCTTAAACACAAGCTTGCTCACTGGTGACACTCAGACAAGTGTCTGTTTTAATTAAAGGATAAAATGAAATGATCCATTAAAGGAGCTGCTCTTTTCCAGTCCAAGTTCAACTAGACAACAATTATACAAATGATGTTCCTCTCCATGCACAGGATGACTGACTTACCATTTCTGAGATCATTACTCCACTTTCTTTAATACAAAAGCCAATATTCCTGTCTTCACTCTCTGGTATACTAAACTTTCACTGTCCACTCTCTGTTTATAGAAAGTTTCAGATGGAAAACATTACGTGTGATTCCTAAAGTACCATAATACTTTGTATAAATGAAGCACAAAAACTAAATTACCAGAAAGCTTAGAAAAGCAGATTTGGAAAAATAAATAGTTTTACTGATCACTGATTGATTTATTTAGAGTGAAAAATAAGTCAATCTACAGTAGATTTGCAGCCCCATCAATTGGAACATCACTAGTAAAAAGAAAAAGTAAAATTAAGCCAGCAAAATTACTTTTCTGTCATACCTGTCTTGTATGAAGTACTGCATGTTTAGATCATTGATCAGAAGTGGTTTCTTGAGCTTTGCATAATGAACTGCTTTGTCGAGAGGAAAACCTAAAGAAATAAATGCAAACACTGATTCAGACTCAGGAGATTTTGTAGAGTTATCATTGCAAAGTAATACAGCGACAATATGTTTTTAAAAGGTGTATATTCACTGCTCAGGAAAAGACAGCATAAACCTCAAAAACTATAGTATTTAATTAACAAGCTAGACATTTATTCCTATTACATTTTTTAAATAGTGAAAGAAACAAATATTACAAAGATAAACACAACATGAGAAGTATGAGCTAGTGAATTTTCTGTATAAAATATCCAAATCCATATATCATGTTACTACTGTACTTCCTGATACAAATATATAAAAAATAAATAAAACTAAACATATCCTTTGAAAAGTTTGCGTGATCACAACTGCAAATTGGGTTTTACATGAATCTTAGAAAACACTTTCAAAATACTGTACAGAATTTCAGACACAATTCGGTTGTGTGATTAAAAATTGAGATCCAGTTTATCTTTATCTCTTGCATAAATACTGAAAACAGTAAATAACTAGGTACTGACATATTACATAGATAATCTGTCTTTAAAACAATGGGTGCATATAGTTATATACTGCCATGACTCTTAACATCTAGCCAAATATAAACAGAGCTGTGCTAACCTATACATATATTTTACCCAAATTAAAATTTTACTGTTGTTTTCATTACCTTGAATAATGTCTGTGGGAGACAGAAATCCTTCATTTTTAACTTGAATTAATTAAAAATGTTCAAACCTTGGAAAATGTAATTAAATTATGACACTGAATTTAAATTTGAATTCTCAAAGAACCTTCAAAGTCAAGTTTCTCGGCGATGCATTCTAATTTTTTTTCTGTTTGCAGTATTTCTAATTATTTTGACATATCATTAAATTAAGTCATTTTAAACATTTGAACATCACATAGCTAAAAATGTAGTTTGAAGTACTCGGTGAACTCGGTATTAAATGTAACAAGGTGGCCAATCACTCCAAAATCTTCAGCCTTGTTTTGGCATTTTTTCCTCCACCTTCTTCTACTATCTGCAACTGTGTTCAGCACCTAGGGCCTATGATGTCTCCTTTATCCTATTCACTCTCTTCTCTCTTGCTAACTATTTTCATTGTCTGGGAAGTATTTTACAGTGCTTTACATTATTTGTTGTGGTACAAGTGTCATGTACTCTCTGCATTATTTGGCAGGTACTGGATAACATAGCTATGATATGCTTCTCGTAACTTAAGAGGATATGGCAGATGTTTGCCGACTTGCCAACCAACTACAAGCATTACCTGCTAGGCAACCATCCAAATAATCAGATATACAAATTACATACACATTATTCTCTTTTATTCAATTATACTTTCCTTCTCAGGTTTCTCCAAAACTGTTCTCTTAGCACTCTATTAGGAACTTTCTCCAGGTCTTTCTTCTCTGCATTTCTCCTTTAAGGGTGCAAAGTGCAAAGACTACATTTATGGTTCCTCTTTCCAGTTTGACACCAAACTGATTTTCTCAAACATCCACTATTTTTTTTAATCTCTTTTCAATTACATTTACTGTATGCATATCTTAAAAGCATAAGGTAGTAGCTTAATACCGTACCTTTTTAATTATTTCAGTTTAGTATAGCTCCCTTTTCTTTATGTCATTTAAAATAACTGCATTTTCTATAGGCATCTGGGTCAATGTTATTTTATAAAAAATACGAAAAACAGGTTTTGACTGACCAACCACTGCAACTGAGTTAATTTAACAAAATGGAATTTTGGAAAATAGGAAATAAATGGAAATAAAATGGAATTTTATCTACAACCCCATTTTCAAAAAAGTTGGGATGCTGTGTGAAATGTTAATAAAAACAGAATTCACTTATTTGCAAGTCATGTAAACCTTAAAATTTAATTCAAATGAGTACAAAGACAATATATAAAATTTTGAAAACAGAAAAATATTATTTTCTGTATTATATATGCTCATTTTGAATTTGACACCAACACCACTTTTCAAAAAAGTTGGGACAGGGGCAACAAAAGACTGGAAATGTTCTGCAATGCTAAAAACACCTGTTGGAAAATCTCACAACTAATTAGGTTTATTAATTAAACAGAGAGGCAGATTCTCTCAGAAGTAAAAAGGGGAGAGGTTCACGACTCTGTGAAAGTATATGCAAGCAAATAGTACAACAATTTAAGAACCGAATGTTCAAAAAGTTTAGAAACTAAAAATAAAGTTCTGTCATTAATTTGACTTTAGCAATGTCCCAAGTGCTAGGGTGACATGTTATGACACCACAATGAAAAATATGTAAAAAAATAAAAAATAACTAAAAGCTTAAATCCTGTGTTAGCAATAACCTGGGAAACGGTCACATCCATTTTCTGATGCTTAGCCTCAGTTAGATTTGCTAGGTTCCAAAGTCGAACCCCACAGCAACACATGCAAAGTCAGAAGCCAGCTTGCGCCATACACTCTCACACTTATTCACATATACACAGTTTTTACAGTTGCTAATTATCTTAACATTTTGCAAACAGGGTGAAAAATGAGCATTAAGAGCCAATCCTAGTTAATTTTAATTGTAAGATTTGCAGTTTAACTATAACAGAATGTTCATTTTAATAAAGCTACAAAGATAATGGATGGTTCCGTTTTGTACCCTATTATCTAATTTAATACAACTTTCGTAAAACTTTGCATTTTGCTGCAACAGTAGATTAGTCTCAGATAGAGAGAGAGAGATAGAGAGAGAGATATCTATCCATCATCCAACCCGCTATATCCTAACTACAGGGTCACGGGGGTCTGCTGGAGCCAATCCCAGCCAACACAGGGCGCAAGGCAGGAAACAAACCCTGGGCAGGGCGCCAGCCCACCGCAGGGCACATCCACACACACACACACACCAAGCACACACTAGGGACAATTTAGTTCACCTAAACAGTTCACCTAACCTGCATGCCTTTGGACTATGGGAAGAAACCCACGCAGACATGGGGAGAACATGCAAACTCCATGCAGGGCGGACCCGGTATATATATATTATAAATATATAAAAATATATTGTATATACCAACATATTTAGCAATGTGTGTATTAACATAATTGCTAATGAAAACAGTAAATTAAACAAAGTAACTAAGATGCTTAAGCCAGTAACTGAAAAATCATAGTAAAGAAGTGACTTTTTTGAATGTGTGATAAGGAATTTTTCTCTTATATTCCTCTTCATTTTCTGTGAATTTAATTTCACTATGGTTTTAACACAAGAATCCCAGAAGCCTACAAAAACATCCGTAATGCTGGGCCACATTAAATTCCCTTGCACCTTGTCATTAATGTCTTTGTTTTGCAAATGTGTCAATCAGCACCAGCAGCAAGCTGCCTGCTAGCCCATCCTCCACTGAGGCAGCTGAAGTCAAGGCAGATGCAAAATTCTCCAGCTGAAGTCTCTTTATCTGGGAGTTAGGTGTCTGGAATTGTATAGGGTTAAACAATGTATTGTAATTTGGAATATATATAATTATATATCTGTGTAAATGTAGGATGACAGAAAATGCGAGGCAAGAAATGTTGAGCACATAAAAACAGAACCGTTTTTCATGTTATAGTAATAATGACAAAATGCTGACGTGAAGTACAGTATCTCACAAAAGTGAGTACACCCCTCACAGTTTCTAAATATTTTATTATATCTTTTCATGGGACAACACTGAAGATATGACACTTTGATACAATGTAGTCAGTGTACAGCTTGTGTAACAGTGTAAATTTGCTATCTCCTCAAAATAACTCAACATACAGCTATTAATGTCTAAACCATTGGCAACAAAAGTGAGTACGCCCCTAAGTGAAAAATGTCCAAATTGTGCCCAAAGTGTCAATGTTTTGTGTGGCCACCATTATTTTCCAGCACTGCCTTAACTCTCTTGGGCATGAAGTTTGCTAGAGCTTCACAGGTTGCCACTGGAATCTGCTTTCACTTCTCCATGACGAAACCATGGAGCCGGCGGATGTTAGAGACCTTGCTCTCCTCCACCTTCCGTTTGAGGATGCCCCACAGATGCTCAGTAGGGTTTAGGTCTGAATATATGCTTGACCAGTCTAGCACCATTACCCTCAGTTTCTTTAGCAAGGTAGTGGCCTTCTTGGAGCGGTGTTTGGGGTCGTTATCATGTAGGAATACTACCCTGCGTCCCAGTTTCTGAAGGGAGAGGATCATGCTCTGCTTCAGTATGTCATAGTACATGTTGGCATTCATGGTTCCCTCAATGAACTGTAGCTCACCATGACACTCCCACCACCATGCTTGACTGTAGGCAAGACACACCTGTCTTTGTACTCCTCACCTGGTTGCCACCACAATACCATCTGAACCAAATAATTTTACCTTGGTCTCATCAGGACCACAGGACATGGCTCCAGTAATCCATGTCCTTAGTCTGCTTGTCTTCGGAAAACTGTTTGTGGGCTTTCTTGTGCATCATCTTTAGAAGAGGCTTCCTTCTGGGACGACAGCCATGCAGACCAATTTGATGCAGTGTGCGGCGTATGGTCTGACCACTGACAGGCTGAACCCCCCCACCCCTTCAACCTCTGCAGCAATGCTGACAGCACTCATACGTCTATTTTCAAAAGACAACCTCTGGATAGAACGTTGAGCATGTGCACTCAACTTCTTTGGTTGACCATGGCGAGGCCTGTTCTGAGTGGAACATCTCTCGTTAAAACGCTGTATGGTCTTGGCCACCGTGCTGCAGCTCAGTTTCAGGGTGTTGGCAATCTTCTTATAGCCTAGGCCATCTTTATGTAGAGTAGCAATTCTTTTTTTCAGATCCTCGGAGAGTTCTTTGCCATGAGGTGCCATGTTGAACTTCCAGTGACCAGTATGATAGTGTGAGAGCGATAACACCAAATTTAACACACCTGCACCCCATTCACACCTGAGACCTTGTAAAACTAACGAGTCACATGACACCGGGGAGGGAAAAATGGCTAACTAGGCACAATTTGGACATTTTTCACTTAGGGGTGTACTCACTTTTGTTGCCAGCGGTTTAGATATTAATGGCTGTGTGTTGAGTTATTTTGAGGGAACAGCAAATTTACACTGCTATACAAGCTGTACACAGAATACTTTACTTTGTATTAAAGTGTTATATTTTCAGTGTTGTCCCATGAAAAGATATATTGAAATATTTACAAAAATCTGAGGGGTGTACTCACTTTTATATACTGTATATAATGTGTTAAGATTGATTTCCAAATATCAAATAAACACATTCACAAAGGTATAACAAAATAAGTGCGCCTTTATTCAAAGGTAACACCAGAGAAAAATAAATTATTCAATTTACATGTTACCATCAATGAGTAAAAACCAAAGCCCAAACATCAATCAACGCAAGCTAAACATTTCCTCTTGTCTGGTGCAGAGGTAAGAACTGCTGCCTCATAATCAAGTGGTTGCAGGTTCAAGCCTGGGTACTCCCTGCATTTACCATTTTGAGTAGTGAGCTGCTATTATTATGACTATTATATAATAGAAACATTCACCTAAAGTAGCTACACAAATTCTTGAACTCTCCAGTTAAAACATTATATATTATATTGCATATATGATTGTGTATATGCCTCAGTTCTTGAGCATGATATGTTTCAGTTAAATTATAGACGAGTTGAACTTACTCCAGTTGTATCACCTGTGCTGACCAAAAACTAAACCTGGCAGACTGCTTCTCATTAGGACTGCACAAATAATCCTATATTAGTCCCTATTACATTTGCACGTGCAGTGCTATACTAATCGTGTAAAGTGTTAATTACTGCATTTCATTTGGTACTTTTGTGCTGATAGAGATTGAGGTTTTCTAGTTATCAAGTTCTTTAAACAGCAAATTATTGTTTTAACCAGTCACAGAGACAGTTTCAGGAGTATGAGCCCTAACAACATCTTTTTAAAAGTGTGAATTTTTTTCTCCTATGTTTGCGGCGGCCTTCAGAAAAAATGCAAATATAAATTATATCTAAATCTTCTAACCCTTTATACATGTTTTAATATCAGAATGAAGGGAGTCATCCATAATTTGGTATTATTTTGTTTTCAATAGTGATGATTTTGATCAATGTCAATTTGTTTATATAGCAAATTTAAAACAACATAGGAATGTTGTGGCCAAAGTGCTTTACAATAAAAGAAGAGAAAAAACATACAATTAACATAAATAACATAAATAGAAATAAATAAATGAACATAAATAAAAAATAGAAGTAAGATTACATAATCACAATGAGGAAAACATCAGTATTAGTGAAGGTCACAGAAAGCAAGTGAATAGAAATGAGTCTTTAATCTCGTTTTGAACAGTTCAATTGTACATGAGTTCTTTATGTAATGAGGTAAAGAGTTCCACAGGTGAGGAGCAGCAGCTGTAAAAGCCCTGTCCCCCTTAGTTTTACACTTGGTATGAAGGACAACAAGAGACAACTGACCTAAAGATCTAAGCACTCTAGACGGCTGGTGTAAAGCACACAATTCAGATAAATAGGCAGGAGCAAGCCCATGTAAAGATTTAAAATCTATAAATAATAAGATTTTAAAATCAATTCGAAAACAGACAGGCAGACAGTGTAAAGAAGCTAATATTGGAGAAACAGAATCAGACTTTCTTGCCCCAACCAGAAAGCGAGCGGCAGCATTCTAGACCAAATGTAACCTGCGTATCAAGGACTTGCTAATCCCAGAATACAGCGAGTTTCAGTAATCAAGGCGAGAAAAGATAAAAGTATGAGTAGCTTTCTCAAGATCCCTAGAAGATGAAAAAAAAGGCTTGATCTTACCTAAAAGATGAAGCTGGAAAAAGCAACTCTTAACTACAGAATTAATCTGTTTCTCAAAAGAGAGGATAGTGTCAAAAATAACACCAAGATTGCGTACTTGAGTTTTGCAAAAGACAGAGAAAGAGCTGAGAAGTCCAAGACCAACTTGGGCTTTAGCTGATGGACCCACTATAAGCACCTCCATTTTATTTTGATTCAGATCAAGAAAATTATTAGCTATCCAGGATCTTAGTTCAAAAAGACAGTTGTGCAGTTGATGCATTGCAGAGTTGCAGACGGGAATATAAACCTGTGTATCATCAGCATAGCAGTGAAAAGAAATGTTAAACTTCCTAAAAATAGCTCCAATAGGGTGAAGGTATATAGAGAATAAAATATGACCCAAAATGGATCCCTGAGGAACACCACATTTAAGAGGAGCAGTACACGAAAATGAGGAATTTAAAGTCACTGAAAGTGTCTACCAATTAGATATGACCTGAACCAGTTAAGAGCAGTCCCTTTAAGCCCAACAAGATGTTCAAGCCGCAACGGCAATATCTCACTGTCTGATAGAGCCAAAGGCAGCGGACAGGTCAAGGACGACAAGGACTGCAGCTCCACCGGAGTCAGTAATAATAGAGATGTCACTGAATACTTTCAGGAGTGCTGTCTCAACACCATGATAAACGCCTAAAGCCAGATTGGTAGATCTCAAATAAATTATTGGAGTTAAGGTGATAAACCAATTGATTATAAATAATTATAATATTTTAGCCAGAAATAGCAATTGGGAAATCGGGTGAAAATTGGCTAAAACTCCAGGATGTAATTCTGCCTTTTTTAGACTGGGACGTACCGCAACATGTTTAAAAAATGAGGGCACAAAACCCTCACTAATAGAACCATTGATAATGGCTAGTAAAGGTGGACCCAAAACATCAACGGTTTCCACTAAGAGGCATTGTGGTACAATATCAAGAGGACTGAGAGCAGGTTTAAGGGTGTCAATGGTACTTTTTAACTGTGAAAGTGAGACAAGATCAAAAGATTCCAAGACAATGCCATGATTAACAGTAGGAAGTTCATAACCAGTTGGAACATCACCACAGCGGATTGTATATCAATTTTACTAACAAAGAATGAAAGAAACTGCTCACATGAAAGAACAGTACATAATGCATACTATGCAAACTGTTGCTACACTGTATTCAAAATGTAATATGGCCATCTAAAGTTCAATCATATAAACTACTGTGTCAATGAAAGCTAACCAAGCGGCACCAAGTTGCAGTAACATTACTTCCAAAACACAGTTAACAATGACCTGCTTATGTTAATTAATATCTGTATCCAGCAGGCCATTGAAAGAAATAATCAGATAACAGAAGTCATCGAGTTTTATTTATCAGAAGCCAAAGGCCCCAATTAAAACTGTACAAAACAAAGGTTTCAAAAAATTGTCCAACACTCAGAAAAAGACATACACTATTCCATTCCACAATTTTCAGAAGTTGCATTTGCTTCACTTTATTCCAGAGGTCAGACAGAAATTGAAATTAACCTGAAAGAAATGGTATTTCATGAAACACATGGCTGACTTGTGATTAACTAGAACGATGGAAACAACCCTGAACATATCAGTTCATTATATTGACGAGGAATTTACACTGTAAAGCAGATGCTTACGAATAACACATTTTCCTCGAGAACATAGATACAACAGTTCAAGGAGCAAGAACTGCACGGGCTGTCTGGGGCTTGCTGAAAAAGAACAGAGATTGCAAGATTACAGATAACAGGGCAAAGGTCACGAATACCTGTTGCTAGCAGTGACTGAACTAGACTCCAGTTTTTTGGTTATGGGCTACACTTAATGATCAGTACATATCCTATGGCATTTATAAGTAAACACTGCATACCATAGCCATGGCGGATATATTGTTGCTATATTGCATTATTTTATAAATATAATGGTGCAACTAACATATAGTGAACTAAGTATTTAGACAGTGATGTTCTTTTTTGACTTGCTGGGGCTGTGTTTGTATTCCAGCACATTACATAAATGAAAAGGACAGCAGCAAGTTAACAGTGTGGCATTACCTAAACACATTTCGAGTCTGACAAATATTGTTAAATTTAATGGTTTTATATACCTGTACAACAGTACTATCAGGTAGTGTTTACATTATGTTCTTAATCATATATCACTATACACACACATATACATATACATACACATACACATACACATACACATACACATACACATATACATACACATATACATACACATATATATATATACACACACACACACACACACACACGTGGACAAAATTGTTGGTACCCTTCAGTCAATGAAAGAAAAACTCAAAATGGTCACAGAAGTAACTTTAATCTGACAAAAGTAATAATAAATAAAAATTCTATGAAATTTAACTAATAAAAGTCAGACATTGCTTTTCAACCATGCTTCAACAGAATTAATAAAAATAAAAAATAAAAATCTCATGAAACAGGCCTGGACAAAAATGATGGTACCCCTAGAAAAGACTGAAAATAATGTGACCAAAGGGACATGTTAATCCAAGGTGTGTCCACTAATTAGCATCACAGGTGTCTACAATCTTGTAATCAATCAGTGGACCTATATATAGGGCTCCAGGTAGTCACTGTGTTGTTTGGTGACATGGTGTGTACCACACTCAACATGGACCAGAGGAAGCGAAGGAAAGTGTTGTTTTAGGAGATTAGAAAGAAAATTATAGACAAGCATGTCAAAGGTAAAGGCTATAAGACCATCTCGAAGCAGCTTGATGTTCCTGTGACTACAGTTGCACATATTATTCAGAAATTTAAGATCCATGGGACTGTAGCCAACCTCCCTGGACGTGGCCGCAGGAGGAAAATTGATGACAAATCAAAGATTTGAATGGTAACAAAAGAGCCCAGAAAAACTTCTAAAGAGATCCAAGGTGAACTTCAAGCTCAAGGAACATCAGTGTCAGATCGCACCATCCGTCGTTGTTTGAGCCAAAGTGGACTTCATGGGAGACGACCAAGGAGGACACCATTATTGAAAACAAATCATAAAAAAGCCAGACTGGAATTTGCCAAACTAGATGTGGACAAGCCACAAAGATTCTGGGAGAATGTCCTATGGACAGATGAGACAAAAATGGAACTTTTTGTAAGGCACATCAGCTCTATGTTCACAGACGGAAAAATGAAGCATATCAAGAAAAGAACACTGTCCCTTCTGTGAAACATGGAGGAGGCTCTGTTATGTTCTGGGGCTGCTTTGCTGCATCTGGCACAGGGTGTCTTGGATCTGTGCAGGATACAATGAAATCTCAAGACTATCAAGGGATTCTAGAGAGAAATGTGCTGGCCAGTGTCAGAAAGCTTGGTCTCAGTTGCAGGTCATTGGTCTTATAACAGGACAATGACCCAAAAACACACAGCTAAAAACACCCAAGAATGGCTAAGAGGAAAACATTGGACTATTCTAAAGTGGCCTTTTATGAGCCCTGACCTCAATCCTATTGAGCATCTTTGGAAAGAGCTGAAACATGCCGTCTGGAAAAGGCACCCTTCAAACCTGAGACAACTGGAGCAGTTTGCTCATGACGAGTGGGCCAAAATGCCTGCTGAGAAGTGCAGAAGTCTCATTGACAGTTACAGGAATCGTTTGATTGCAGTGATTGCCTCAAAAGGTTGTGCAACAAAATATTAAGTTAGGGGTACCATCATTTTTGTCCAGGCCTGTTTCATGAGTTTATTTTTTCAAATAATTCTGTTGAAGCATGGTTGAAAATCAATGTCTGACTTTCATTAGTTAAATTTCATAGAATTTTAATTTATTATTACTTTTGTCAGATTAAAGTTATTTCTGTGACCATTGTGAGTTTTTCTTTCATTGACTGAAGGGTACCAACAATTTTGTCCGTGTGTGTGTAATATACTGTATTATATATATATATATATATTGTCACGCATGCGCAAGTAGGGGACCGCGGACGGACCTTAATACGCTCAGGAAGACATTCGCCGGCAGGGAGTGGCGGGTACTAACCTTTCTCCTCTTATTTCCTACAGAAAAAAAGACGCTCCGCCGCCATAAGCCTCCTTCTTCCCTCAGCACGTTACTTCCGCCCTTCCTCCGTCCACTACTCCTGACGTCATCAGTCCCATCTTCCACCATGGTTCCTTCCCAGCATTCCTCCACTTCAGGCTCCTCCTCTAAAATGGCCGCCGACGCCATCACTGGTGTCGTGCATTGGGAAACTGTTTTGTTTTGATGTATATGACCTGTTTTTTTGTTGGCTGTGGCAAATACTACAGTATACGGGGCCGGAAACCCAAAACCTTTATGTTGCCTCTTGCTTCATCTTTTACAATATATATATATATATATAAATGTGTAATTTTTGTCTTCTTAATAGGATGAAGTGATAGAAATATATGTATTGTACTGACCCCCTTTTTGACACCCACTGCACGCCCAACCTACCTGGAAAAGGGTCTCTTTTTGAACTGCCTTTCCCAAGGTTTCTTCCATTTTTTCCCTACAAGGGTTTTTTTTGGGAATTTTTCCTTGTCTTCTTAGAGAGTCAAGGCTGGGGGGCTGTCAAGAGGCAGGGCCTGTTAAAGCCCATTGCAGCCCTTCTTGTGTGATTTTGGGCTATACAAAAATAAATTGTATTGTATTGTATAAAAATCAAGCTTAAAGTTTAAATAGATCTCTAGCATTTGTATACCAGTTCACTTCATCTAAGTAGACAAAGATTTTATAGTGGTCAAAACATACACATACAGGATTGTGAGATTTATTTAGGAATGAGGTGATGCAAGTTTGACAATGAATCATCACTTATTTTTATTTTATTTATTTATTTATTTATTTTTAAGAGGACTTTGGTTACCTAAGCAATTCTCATAATTAAATTAATGGAAGCTATCATTCTGTTAACAAAGAAACAGTTACATTTATTATACTTTTTAGCTGCAACAAAAAGAAGAAGTAGCATCTCCTACTCCCAAGATAATACTCGGAACTGAACCTTGACTAGCTTTTCCAAGAATGAAGGGAAGGTAGCCCTTCATAAAACTCACTCTTTGACAATTTTTGCAAAACATGGTTTAACTCAAATTAAACATTTACTAAAGTTAAGCTTTTACTAGCTTTGGAGCATTCAAAGAGTATCAAGGGTCAAGAATCTAACTTTAAGTGATGTCTTTAGGCACTTGCTTCACTGGGCCATATGTTGTGCCTATGTTCCTTTTTAAGAAATTACGGATTTACAATTAGATTAGATTAGACAAACTTTATTAATCCCAAGGAAAAATTCACATGCATACAACCACAGAAACATAAAAATAAGGATACAGACTCGCATGACAAATAATAAAGCCAATCAATCAATATATAAATAAAAATAAATAAATATATATTGTTCAGATATTTCAAAATGGCATTTCATAATAAACTTAACAAGTACCAAAAGGAGGAAGCAATAAAATTTCTGAAAGCACTGGGCAGAAAAGACCCCCGCCCCGAGGCAATTCTTAGCACATCATGGTGGACTGAACCTATGGCTAAAATTGCTCCAAGACAGTACCTCCTGGAGGGGATTGAGGGAATTTTTCATGGCATCCATTTTGCCACCATCCTCTTTTCTACAACAGCTTCCAGTGTGTCCAGAGTTCATCCTGTGATGGCGCAGGCTCTCCTGATAAGTTAGTTCAGGCATTGTGCTTCTTTTGAGCTCAAATAGCATACCCAAAAGACTACAGTGTAGAACATCACACTGGCTAATATGGAGTGACAGAACACTTCCAGTAGCTTAATGCACACATCAAAAGACCAGAGTCTTCTTAGCAAGTGCAGACTGCACTGGCCCTTCTTATACAGTACCACTGCGTTGTCAGTCAATAACCCCTAATCCAAAAATAGCTCTGGTGTAATATCCAATGGGATTTTAATTCTTAATTAACAATCTATTGGGATAACCAACATAATACTGATAGCCTACCATTTAAAATTGCTCAATTCATAGAATATCAACCCTTCCATTCCAACACAACAGACCAAAAAAATATCCTATTTTTTCTTAGGACTAAATGAAATTAGAAGAAATTGGAAGAAATGTTTTGAATGTAGAAGATATTTTTTAATGGTTCTCCTTTAAAAATACATGGATTTTGTTAAATGATTATTTAAAATTAAATTGTTTTCTTTTTTTACTGTCCAAATGTGAGGGATGTATGTATATGATCTGATCTGAACAAGATGTAGTGCTGGATATCTTTGTAATTTATAATGTGCCTATTGTGATAATGTTCATATTCAAGAACATCTGGAATTTCAAAATTTTATTTGAGTTACAGTTTTGAGGGGAAAAAATACCAAACCAAGAATTATAAACTCCTCTTGAGCATCAATGTTCCTCAAAACACAAACTCAATTGTAAATTTGCTGCTGTATAGTATGTACTTTCTTATTGTCAGAGGTTCAATATACATAATAGTCCAATCATAAAAGCTCTTTTGAAATTGTACCTTTAGAATGGAAGGAGATTAGGCAGTCGCAATGTGGCCAGTTGTCAACTGCCTCATTAAGAATCACATCTTCAGGAAAGATGACAACTGTGATGTAATCAAACTTGCAAAGTCTCTCCAGGATCTGAGTCATTGGCTTTGATTTGGACTTCTTTGTCATTGCACAGATTCCCACAACAATATGTCTTTCGGGGGGCTAAGGAGCAAGAAAGAAAAAACAAGAGTGGTTAGAGAAACACCATTACAGACTAAAATTCAATTACCTCAGGATAAAAAAAGATAATGAGTACGAGAATCCTTTATCTAGGGTACTGGGTAAATTTAATTACAAATTTTCAAAATGTTGATGGTGACTAAGCAGCAGCTCTAATTTTAACACAACCTCTAAAAGCATTTATTTATTCGCTGCTACAAAGGAAACCCATCCTATGTAGAAAAGCATGCTCACATCCATAATCCTCTAACTACCTGAACTGCATCTTCATTTCTCACTTACCCTATACTGAATTCTCAAAATGCTTTTCATAGCCTTGCCCACTACCAAATAAGGAACCTAGTCACCATCTCCTATGTCATGCATGCACACATTCCCTTATAAAAGCAAGCTAACCTCACATGCGCATGCTCATAAAACTTTAGCATTACACAACCACAAGCATCTCCTGACTCCCATGTCTTCCTTCCCTTACTCAACAAAGTTCCCTTTTTTGTAATCATCAGTCAGCATGATTCAATAAAGACACAAAAGCGCACTTTCCAAAACTTTGTTTGCTCTTTCCTTCTTGTCACCTTCACTCTAGCACCAGTAAATTGACTCTAAAGGATGTGGACTGGTGATGTACAACCTATTTCCGCAAGGGTCCTTTGAGGACAGACTGTCTCAATGCTGTCCACCCCCCTCCAAGAATTCTTCAGCCCTCTGCCACCGATGTTGTCCTACACCACTTTATGTTCATCCGAAAGGACACATCTGGTGCCATTTTACTGATATTTACTTTAAAAGCAGAAAACATACAGGGCACATATAAATTATGTTTAGGTTGACCCGAAGAGAAACCTTTAATTCCATGCAGATAAATGATGAGGGTAAAACTAAACTGTCATTAAGTGTGTTGCATTCTCACATAGAAGTTTTGCCTTTTTTGTAAAGATGTTGGCTGCTGGCTTTGGTAACATCGTACAAGAGGTTAAACATGTGCTTTTAAGTGAAAAAGAACTGAACAAAAAAGCTATAGGTATGTATTTGAAACTGCATGTGCCGAGTGTAAAATTTAATCAGTACCATTTAGGGATCACAGGGAACCAGTGACCATCTCAGCAGCAGTGGCTGTATGTATCCGTTCAGCTTTAATCCAGTTTTTTGATAGAGATATTTTGAAAGAGTGTGATCTGGTGAAGCAGCAGCCAATGGTCATACCACAAATCTTCGGAGCTTACACCGAGAATGGAAAAAGGGAGTGGATGTTATTTCCTTTATAACAAATGAAAGACTAACCAACATTTTATTAATTGAGAAGTAGTCAATCACTTCATTTAAATTTTAAAAATATTTTTGTTTTGCTGTACCCAATGCTAGAACCAACATTCTAAGAAAAAACAAAGACTTAAAATATAAGAGAACTAAAAGCTACATAATAAAATAAATAACTTTGAATCCTGCTTTATGTTATCATCATGACCTGGAATGAAGCATTAATGGTTTTCTTTTCTCTCTTAGTTCAAGGAAATATTGAAGATTTATTTTCATTACAAGGGTTGGTATTATATCTCTGTTAGAAGCAATGCAACACTAATTAAGTAACTGTATTACAAAGTTACTTTTTTATGTAAGTAATGAGTAAAGTTGACAAAAAACAGCATCACTTGTATGACTAAATGTAAATAATCTGGTGTGCTTAAGTAATTGGCTGAATAGTCAGAAAATCAATAATGTCTTATTTTTCATCTATTTATCATTTTAAGGACAGCAATACTGACAAAAACAAACTCCTAGACTAACTGGCATTGTGATGGAACTTAACATAAAAAACAATTCTTACTTTGTGCTGTTGACTGATTAATGCTTCACTGTTTATTCAATTGTTTTTGTTACACAAAACTGTTCAGTAAATTGTAATAATTTCATAGTATAGAAAAGTGCTTATTAAAGTTTTATATTAGAAAGGAAGTAGTTATTTTGCGTTATAAAAAATAATATTCTTGAAGGGAATAAGAATTCAATTAAAATGTAGCAAATTTCAATTCAAATGTTTAATTTTGAGACACTTAACTGAAAAGCAGCCCTACTTAAAATACTTACGAAAAACATGGGATCACATATTTACTAATCTAGAAAAAGCTTCTGGCTAATACTCAATCTTTTGAGTATAAAGTATTTTCTCAGTAAAAAAGTTATGGGAAATTCAGGCAGTTCTTAAAAAGCCTTTTTTTAAATGCAAAAATACCACCTTGGTATAGAGTCAGTTTAGACTATCCATTTCCTTTAAAAATTGTGCATAACTGACATCAGATTCAAATTTAGTGCTTTCCTTAAACCATTCAATATCTATATATATATAATTCGCTAAGGGCACGCAAGACAGTGAGCGGAAGCAAGACAGAGCCCTGCCCGCCAACTCTAACCCTCCTACCGCGTCATGGGATACGCACGACAGAGCCACGCACTCCAACTGTAACTGTCCTCCCGAGTCCAGTGTCACTCTCGAGGCACGCAACAACTCACCAAACACAGCCTCAGTCGCTTTCATCTGTGCAAAAGTCCACATGCACCTCTGAGCCACGTTGACTTTACACCGCACTCAAGACAGAGAGCCCCTCCCACCAACTCAGAGCCCTGCCCACCAACTCTATGACCATGGGATACGCATGCATTTAGTGTATAAATGGATATAAATAATTGCATGTAAACAATTCGGCAAAATCTGTTGTATGTAAACGATGCTTTTTAAAACGTTAATTGTTTTTTCATCAGAAAACCCGGTTTCCACATCTACCTGTATTAGTTTAAATGGCACTTTTACCACTCGCAATAGGGCAGACACGCTGACTTATCGTGTCAACTGGGCAACACAGTGAATGCGGCATCTATCTATATTTGTCTACGTTTTCCGTAGCCTGCTACAGGAAAGTACTCTCTTGACCATTGGCAGTGGTTTCGCTCCTTACTATTTTCGTTATACTGCGGCGGTGGTTTCCTAAGCCTTTGTTATACTGAATTCCTTTCTCACCGTTTTACGTTCCTATTCTTACACCGCCGTATGCCACGGCGGGCTTTGGCTAGTTCATTTTAGTTATTTAAATTCTGAAAAGGCCTGTAAAACAAGGGAGCAGCAACAATGACTGGGATTAGGCCTTGACATTCAATTTTAAAATTAAAAGGGAAATCCCTACTTAAATTTAACACAAGTTGAGATTTTAGACTCTGTAGGGGGGTTAAAAGTGTGGGAGTGGGGCACTGTTAAAAAAGAGCTGTGATATGTATATTACTTTAGATATTTATAATTCAGACATTAAATGCCACAATTACTTGTTCTGATGATTACAGCAGTTTATGAAACTTTCAGAAGATAGCAGAAATAGCAAATTATCTGAACAACTGGCTGATAACCATTTTAAGTAAATAATTCTTGAATTTTTCAAGTACAAATTTCCAGTCATTTTTAGCCAAAATGCCAGAATAGCCAAGGAAAAATTTCCTCACAAGTGTGAAGCAAATAAAAACCACAAAGAATATAAAATATGATGAAAAAAACATAGTATTTTACTTTTTTATATCCACACTATATTCTACTATTTTTCTTCAGCTTTAAAACAGTTGAGTAGGCAATATAAGGCTTTAAGTGTGAATGCTGTTAATTTAAGAAATTGGAGATCTTTTGACAGAATACAGTATTAGTTAACATATTCCTAGCTTAGTTTTCACAGTAGTGCGCACTGATAGGCACTACCACTTTACAATATCCACTGTATTAGATTCAAATACAGCACCTGATTGCCTGCATATTCTTTCTTCTGACTTTTCTCCCCACATTCTCAAAGCCTTACAGGTTTGGTTAAATGATCCCAGTGTAAGCGTGAATAAGTGGACCCTGTGATGAACCAATACCGGTCTAGGCCCTTATCCAGCTACTAGTAAAGACTCTTGCTCTCTGCTCCTCTGTCAAGTTTGAGAATGACTATGCTCATTATTAGTTTACCACTGTACATAACATATTTTCTTTGATATTACCATGAACTATTACCAAATCCAAATGATATTTTCAAAATACCATAATGTGAACTAACCAACAAAGCCCTCATTTTCAGTGGAAATGTCTATCTTTTCAGAGCTAGAAGGGCAGCGGCCTTAGGCATGCATATATCCACAAGTATCAGATTCGTTGAGCATAACTTTGTGTCTTTTTTTGTGTAACAATAATTTTTTCCAGAATCACATTTAAAGGTAATCAATCCACCATAAACATTTTAAAGAAATGACAATACAACTGTCTTTAAATATCACAACATCCATCACGCATCGGCTAAAGTTAGTTTATGAAGTAAAAAAGAAAAAAAAAAAAATCAGTAAATAATCAATTTCCTGAATTTTTGTACTGATTTGAGCACAAGAATACTTCAGTTTCTCTTTAGCCATCAGTTTAACAAAGTTAGTCAAGCTTCTGCTAAAGCTCTGTTTAAACACAAGATATTGTGTGCCAACCAAATCTTTGACTCCGGCTGCACACTTGCACAGCTCCACTAACCAGATGATTGTCAAATTCTGCAGCTGCAAGTTCTGGTCAATAGCAATTGGTGGGACACCCTATGCATACAAGTTTAACAGAATGTAAACAATGAAAAAACTAAATTAAATTCCAAAGGTAAGACAATTATAAAACAGTAATTTAAAAAGTATTGAATATTCTTGCAACAAGCAAGAGACTGGTTAGCAAAAAATACATGTGGGAAATGTACGCATTGAAAATTACAATTCACAGTTTACTAAATTTGTGTGGGATACCAGCAGTCCTATGTGAATTTCAAGAACTGGGGATAAAAAGATGGACATTATCAGAAACTAAATTAAGTATAATACAACTGTTTTGATCAGGGTGAACTAATTAAGAAATGACACTCTAAATCTACAGTCAATTATTTCAGCAAATACTTTGATGTTTTTTGTTCATCAATAACATTGGTCTGTAACTTGAATATGTCAAAGAATCCTCACTATGTTTAAGTCAATGTTTAAGCCTGTATCACTGACCATAACATTATTAACAAAATTAAATTCTGTAGTCTTATTGTTTAGTGACCAGAAAATTACTAAAAAAAATCCTTAAATTACATACTTAAATAAAATATGTACAAAAATATTTATCCATAATACATTGCATTGAACAAAATAAAATGCTTTTTGCCATTTCTCTAATTAGGAAAAAAAAAAAAAAAAACACTTCCCACACAATTGATATTGGCAATTAAATGCTGCTTAAAATGTTAATATATATGCACTCATGGGTTTTATTACAGTGTGCCAAATACAAAAAAACATTTTTAATCATTAATTGAACTACAGCTTTTTTGCTGTTAAAATATACATTGATTATATTTATACAAGTGTTTTTTTGGTATACCAGCTAGACATTCATAATTCTTAAGATGTAACTGGTACTTGTTTCTTACCAAAAATATACTGTTTGACACACAAATAATAAACGCATCAAAAATCATTAAAGACCAGGGAATGTATTAAATGTTCATAAAATGTTTACCAAGAAGACACATGCTTAATAGGTTTATTAGTAAAAGACACATTTTTACTACTAAGCAATTTCAAATTCTTCTTAAAATGTTTATTTGGAAAAAGATAAAAACATAAGCTCACTATTCTGTCAAAAGATCTCTAAAGATGTTTAAATTAGAGGATAAAATAAAAGGTCTGAATTAAAGTAGCTTTTCTTGCCTCTTGTCTAATTCACAGGATGACTTAATTGATTCCTTTGTCTCTGGTTTATTACTCCAGTTTCTTTAATGTAAAAGCTAATACTCTAATCGTCTCTTGCTCTCTGGTAAAACAAGCTTCAACATTCTGCTCTTTGTTTACACTGCAAAAAGAGTACTGCAACTTAATTATAGTGAAGCTTAGAAAGTGAAGGGCTGAAAAGATCTTTTTTGTGATCTTCCAAATTACAGATCTCTGATCAAGTCTTTAGATTGGCAGCCAATAGATCACAGCATCCCTAATTTCAACTGCAATTATTTTATATCTTGTTTATTAAGTATTGGCAAAGATTTGGCAGCATATAAAATTTTTGGGAGAAATGTGGTTTTATATAGATGCATCTTCACCATTATACTCAATTCTTACTTTCTTATTAAGGCTTTGTTAATTTCATAGTATAGTTTTGTCTTGTTTATTCTGTTTCTGATTTCTTCATCTATCTTTACATCCTTACTTAGGATTATCTCCGATACTCCTACCCTGGCATGTGTTTTAGTTTTCCATCTATCTGTATCCACATTTGCTGTTTCACTCCTTATTCTTCCCTTATTTTTATTACTTTACTTTTCTTTACATGATCACACTTTTTGCTTCCAGTTTGCTCTTTCCGGTTATGAATTTCCTTTTTAACTATTGCTCACTTATTGCAATTCCATAAACTGAGGAGTGAAACAAGGTATGGAAAAAAGGTGTTTGAAATCAAGGGCGAGGGAAAAAGACAAAGGGGATGACTTTGAAGAGTATGGGCTCAAGACAGCCAAGTATTCTAATAAAAATTTACCATATGGAGTTTTGAAATTTTCACACTGAACCCAAAACACAGAAACTGGCAAAAATAAATTAACAATCTTAAATAGGCTAACAGTCCAATTAAAAACAGAAGGCAACTGTAACAAAAACATGCAACCACAGCCGGTCTCCAGTACGGAGTTTGGAAATCACTGATCTAACGAGTTGTGTTTGTAGTTGTCTGCGTAAAAAAAAAAAAAAAGCTGAAGTTTGAACTACTTTAAAATTACAACTCTGATACACTGTATTAATCCCCTTATAATTTTTAACTGGTTGATCTTATCATCTCTTAATCTCCATCTGCTTAAACTGAAAATGTTTGACCAATTCAATGTTTCTCATACAATGCAATTTCAGAAATCTGCCTAATCACTCTTATTTAACACTTTTGTGTCTTTTAATAATGTGGGGACTTAACCTAAATAGTAGTAGCTTCCAGATGAGGCCTTGAGTACATTACACAGCTTAAGCATAACTTCACTCAACTTGTACACTACATTTTGGGCTATATAACTTAACATCCTATGTATAAACCTTCTTAACTAATCTGCAAACTGCCTGGATGTAAAGAGTGAAGAGTTCTTTACAACTCATACGTCTCTTACGAGGTGTACTTTTTAGTTTCAAACTTCATACGTATTCAAAGCTAACATTTTTACTTTTGATATGTAATACTTAAAATTTATTATAAGCAAATGTAATTTGCCACAAATTAGAATTCTGAATTCTATCCAGATCTATGTAAAGTGATGCAGCGGACTTATGAATCTTCTGCCCTTCCACCTAGTTTGGTATTATCTGAATGTTTAAAAAGCTTTTTATTTATAGTCCTTTCAAAATCAGGTGTATGAAAAAGAGCAGTGGTCCCAGCACTGATTCCTGAGGCATACTACCTAGAACATAACCTTTTGCTTCTTGTTTTTCAGACCAGTTTTGCAGCTATCTACATTCTACTCCTTGAACTTTCACTTCTTCAGTGTTGAATGCACCTCTCTAAGAGGTTAATAAGTGCATATACTGTATAAACCCCTGACATGTATTTTTCCAAAGTTACTGCACACTGGATAAAGTCCAAAGACTACAAGATAACATATTATAAAAAGGGTGATAAGACATGATACAAGTAACTATACGCCAGTTAGCCTAACAAGCATCATGGGTAAATCAATGTAGGGAAATAATTAAGGAGAAGACTGACCATTACATGGCGAGAAGAGGTTAATAATTGAGCAGTCAGTATGTGTCCAGACAGGGGAGGTCGTGTTTTACTAACATGCTGGAATTCTATGAAGAAGCTACAAAAGGATATGAACTTGGAATGCTTCCGATAATTTCCCTTATGAAATGCTGGACAGGAACTACAGTAAGTGGGAAATCCACAGTGCAGTGTGTGTGTGTGTGTGTGTAGATGGGTGCAAAATTGGCTTAAGAACAGGAATCAAAGGGTTATGATGGAAGAAATCAGGACAAGATGGAGTTGAAAGTGGTGTTCTTCAGAGTATATTTATAAAAGCATGAGGGCAACCATTAAGAAGGCTACTAGGGAAGCTAAATCACAGCTGGAGAGAAATATTGCAGATAAGGTGAAAAAATTACCTGAAAGATATTCTTTTCCGTATTGTAGTAATAGAACAACAGTTAATGAAGAACTGAAGTATATCAGGAGTAGTAAGGGAGTATTAAAATACATTGGCATGCAAAAGCATTCATCAGCATCATTATTATGGCTACCCGTCGATCTGACGAGGGCGCTGTCCATCCATTTGTCCATCCCCATCAGTCCCCCTTGTGTGTGCGCATGCTGGTGGGAAAGCAGGCCAATTCAGGAAACAAAGACCCAGGGGCACGATGGGAAAGGGAACTGCCCCCCAGGCACTGTGGGTTGGTTTCAATGGTGATGTCTTACCATTCTCTTCTTGTTGATTTTTTTTTCCCCAAATGTCCGTGACAAGCCAAGCAGCTCTCTCTTTATTTGAGTTATTTACAGCCACTGAACTTGGCTTATCACAATGAAAGAAAGGTGACAGTCATTTGACCACAAACATAATTAGGTACTTCTTGCGAGTCCTTTATTTCATTCTGGAGAGTAAAAAGCACTGTTTGAAAGGGCTCGTCTTTGCTGGAAAAAAAATCACTGCAAAAATGAAGATAAAGGAACATTCCGTTGGTGTGAGAATTAAAGTCATTAAAATGAACAAAACAGAACATTTTTGCCAGACTTAAAAGAGGTATGTGTGGCATAAAACTAACACCACCTGTGCCTCAAGAAACACCTTACCTATGGTGAAATGTGATGGTGGAAACATCATGATATGAGGATGCTTTTCTTGTGCTGGAACTTGGAATCTTGTCAAGAGTTGAAAGGGTGATGCATGGACATTAAAACCACACAATATTGCAGGAGAACTTGTTCCAGTCTGCTATAAACCTACAGCTCGGGAGAAGATTCATCTTTTAACATGACAATAACCTGAAGCATATGGCCAAAGCAATACTGGAATGGCTCCAAAACAAAAAGCCAAATCTTTTGGAATGGCCAAGTCAAAGCCCTGACATTAGCCCTATTGAGAATTGTGACTGTATGGGTAGGCCCCACGCTACCGGTGTCTATCAAACATTCCATTAAAACAAGGTTAAAACACAGGCAGGAAACTGTCCTTAAAACCATTCTCTAGTGAAATCCTTAAAAACTGATGTCTCCTTGGCTTAACCCAATACAGGCATTTCCACCCAAGGAGGCACAGTTTAGCCCACCATTACTGCTGCTCCCAGGCTTTGGCCCTCTCTGGCACCAGGCAGGGCACCCCATCAAGCTTCTGACTCCTGCTGCCAGACTGGCGTCTTTGTGGTCCATGGTACCACCCACAGAACACCCCTCTCAGCCTCTCACTCCCCTGCAGCCATGCTGCCTCTCCCAGTGGGCCGCTACAACTGAACAGCGCTCAGGTCAAATCAGCTGTAGTGGCCATTAGCCCTTGAGCACCATTCACACACTCCACTTGGGACTTTCTCCAGGCAGGCAGCCTTCACTCTCGCCTGCTCACACTCACTCTCTCTTATTCCTGCCTTTCTGTTCTCCCTCCTTTAATTTCCATTTTTTCTTCTGCTCTGTATTATTCTCCCCCCTTTTTCATGCCGACTCATTCTTATAAGGCTTTGTGGGCACAGAGTCTCAATTGTGCACTGCAGGAAGCCGGTGATGGTATTAAGAAAGACGCACCTTCACATGCAGATGAAAGGAGGGTACTGTCATGATTATGTGTTATCACTTCCCTATCATTTAATTTTGTTTAAAATTGCTTTATCTGTATTTCTTATAGTTTACAGATTCTATCATAACTTTGACTTCACCAGAACACCACTTTTTAAATAGTTTCCATTCATTTTGAGAGTCTCTGCATGTCCACGGCTATAATGATCATGTAGCATAATAAGTTTTCATCCCCTGCCTATTTAAAATAGCAGTACAGTTTACAGTAGTTTGTCTTTTGTATTGTTTGAACTCCTACCTTTCCAATGACCACATCCTAGTCTATTCTCAGTCGGCTCAATCTACCTCCTGGCATTCTCGTCATACTAAGAATCAATCATTAAACACTTCTCATTTTCTGTTGTTTATCATGTCATCACATTTCACTCTTTCAACTTAACGTGTTCCAGAGGCTGTCATCCAGTGCGCATGCTGCCCAAGAGAGTGGTCTCCCTTGTGAGACTTTTAAGGAAATGGATTGGACACAACTGTGCCCAGGGATGAACCTGGATCGCTGGCGCCATCAAGTCAAAAAGGCACAAATTAACATTCTAGCAGAGAACATTTTTATCATATGTATAATAATTTGCATGCCAGAGTGAAAGGCCATTTTTGCAGTACAAGGAGCTTACAGTCAATTTTAATTAGACAATGTTGTAATATGGACACTATACAATATGTAATAAATTAACCATGTTGTATCACTTTGTGTATGTGTGATCAAGTTTTTAACACTTTAAGATTATTCTCCTACCCAAAACTCAGTTCTGTAATAAAGCAAAATAATCAAGTATTGATCTGCATCTTGAGATTGCACACTTTTAATAAAGGGTATTCATGTTGTTTTAAAAAGTAAAAAATAATCAAAACCCTTTTGTGAGATTCAGCTATTTTACAAGAGGACCACTAATGTGCTTCAATTCACTACTCATCTCCCTCCCTGTGTGTCAAGATTTCCACCCCAGAGGCATAGTTTCCTCTACCATAACTATTTCCCTTAAAAATTCATATCCTGTGATTATTTAATTGATACTGTATACTGCAATTGAATGTTGCTGCTTGGGGGTTTAGTGTCATCTTTGTTCTGTAGGCAACAAGACAATAATTGCATAAAAAATAAATAAATCAGAGTTACAATCACTCATAATCTTTCGCTATATGTGATAAAGATCATAGAGAAATCTGAAAACAGCACACTACAAAATTCAGTAATTGGTTTGTACCACTTCAATTTGTTTGATTGTGGTTTAACTCTATTGCATAATCTGCTTTTAAATTGTGTGCCTGCACATGCCATGTCACAGATGTTGATTGGCATTGTGACCTTCATACCAGCATGCAGGTGACCTTGGTTCTTTTAAAAAAAAAAAAAATTAAGGTGTTCAAAAAAAAAAAAAAAATGTAAGTTAAAAGATGTAGCATATAGCACGACATAATGAAACAGGCAAAAAGCAGAACATTTCCCAATCTGCCTACCCTTTGAACTCCATGCTTCAGGATTTCAGTGAGATAAAACAATAAGACCACCCAGAATGGAATTGCACTGTTATTCACACAACTTGGGAGTAATTATTAGTGCATAACCTGATCGAGTTTCCACATGGAGAAAAATGAAGATAGCTATGTGGGAGATGCAGTTCTTTAACCTTTTCAGCTAACATATTTCAGTTAATAGTCCTGAAGCCTGAAAGTCTTGTCTAGCCAGACATGCCCGCAGTGCACTGGAAGCCAAAGCAGGAGTCATAGTATTTTGTCTAGTCAGAAGGTGCAGCTTTTGATTCCCATGTGAAAATAACCTTGAATTTGTGACAACGATTTAGTAACATTTTCTATGTATTGAGAAACTGAAAAATGTCATTGCGTTCTTTGATAATGGAAACAAATGAGCCAAGTTTTTCATGTTTGTTAATCTTGGGTATGGGGATGGGAGGGTTATGGTCTTTCAATTACACTTTTTCTCACACATTTTCATTGAATTTTTAGTTCACATGCTTCATTTCTGAAACTTCTGCAAAGAGTTCAGTTCAGTTCAGTTGCTGCCTGGTATTAAATGGACATTGGCAAGGATCCCGACTCTCTTAGCTGCTGAACACTTGGAAAAGAGCTCTGTCTCCAGCAAGAAATCTTTTTCTTTTGATTTTTCAATTAAGGATAAATAGTTTGCAACTGAAGAAATCAAGCAATCTAGCAATCGTCATCTGAGACTAAATGAAAACTGCATGAAACCATCCAGGTTGAATAAATCTTCGTTTTTCTTGATACACAGGAAAATAATTTTTTAAGTGAAATTTAAAAGTCAATGAACCTGTTTGATTATTTCTAGCAAGCCAAGATAAGATCATAGATTGTCCATTTCTTGGCTAATTGTTGTCACTTTAAGGGCAAGAAAAGTCTACTGTATTGGTAGTAAACTGAACTTAAGTAAAGGTTTAGAAGTAAACACAGCCTTGTATATAAGACACAGTTTAAGAAAAAATTAACAATATGATTTGAAGTGTGTGCCACTATGCCTGCATTACATGATTTGCATGCACATGTCATAAGGAAAAAAACATGACGCGAGTATCATGCACCAGCATTACACTCTTTGAATCAAAAAGTCTCAATGGTATGAGGGCAGATGTGTACGTAGATCAAAGGATTCCATGGAATAGTGACAGCTCTGCTGCTATGTTAGACACTTGCCACATTTTGTTAGAACATAACCTTTGATGTAACAGAACTGGAGAGAGAAAATGCAGTCTTATGGTGTAGGACAATTGCCAACTGGGGATGAGCCAGCGAAAAATCTAGAACTCCAACCCATCAGAACTGCTGTAAAAATAGTGAACAGGAAATCTCTCTTTACCTCAAGAAAATAGTTCCAAGAATCTATAATAAAATATGTTACTTTCACTTTATATTTCTTGTTACAAGCATGCCTCAGAAATAAAACTTCATTAATTCAAAATCTTTGTCACTTTTAAATGGACATATTCGTTAAATTTTAGCACTTTTTTTCCACATTTGGGCTTGTGACTACTAAGCACCATTTTAAAAATGCAATAACGGGCTAGGTAGTTTTTTAATCTGTAAAGAAAAAAAAAGTTTTGAATACAATGTCTTGTGGCAAAATAATTAAAATAATTTATACCATGACTACGAAGAAATAATCTCAAATTGAAAAAATTACAAAAACGTATCCTTTAAAGCTTTTGAAGTTTTATCTAAGCAAGGTAGGTTTAAAAAAAATTAGCCCTGCAAAGCAAAACACATTTGTGCCAAATAATCTTCATGGCTGTGTAATCTGGTAGTTGTTAGTAGTTATTTGTCATCTATTAAGCAATTAATTAGCAAGACAGAAGATGCATAGAAACTGAAATTGCCACTTAACCAATGAAATTGATAAATTGATAGCACTGGTTTACATTACTCGCAAATACTAAATAATATTAGCTTATGGCAGAAAATTAAAATTCATAAAACTTACTTTGGAGAGCTACATGTTACCTCATAACTGTGATGTTTTTGAGTTAGACGACCTGATAACTTAACTTTTACTATATCAATGAGAAAGACTCGCCTTTCTTCAGCATTTTCTACATAAAATTTCTCACTGTTATGTAGAAGTTTAAATTCATGTGTATTTTACGTTTTATTGTTGCATCTTCTTTTTTAATTATTTTTCACATTTTTATGTAATTTCTGTTATTTAGTAATTTTGTACTGTTCCTTTAAAATGTCCTAATGATACATGTGCTTTGTGGGTGGTCTCCCAAGAGATGGGGTCACCATGATGTCACTGCTCCGAGCCTTCCTTCTGGCTATTTAAAGCCCTGAAGAAAGGAAGTCAGTCAGCAATTTCATTGACGTTTAGTGGAGCATTTGCGAGTATTGCTATTTCTTAACCGTTGCTGGTTTCATGATCATTTTGCTACTGTGTTTGGATTACAACCTTTGGATTACTGTACTGGAACTTGTTTGCAATACAATTGCCCTTTTTAGACAACTCTATTTGCCGCACGTTTGGACTTTCAGGATTTTTTCCCTATAAATAAATAAATAAAATAAATAAATACTCTTCATTTGTGAATATTCCTTAGTTGGCTTTTAGGTTGCAATCTGGAGTTTTGGCTTGAAATTTTGGAAAATTATGTACTTTTGAAGTTTATAAAATAGCTTCAAACTTTTGGGGTCTAGTTAGGTATGAAACCTACTGCAACATTTTAGAGTAAACTGGACTGCTTGCCTCTTCTGGGATGGCCAGTAAAAGGTCCTAATGTGCTCTTTCCAGTCGTTTGGAGGTTTCTACTCATTTTTGCCATTTCTGAGACTGCAATGCATTACCCTCACCAGAAATTTGTGTACTGTACTATGTCCGACAATTTGACAACTATTCTTAACTAGGTCTGAGTGCTAATGTGATCTTCTAAATTTCTAGCAAGTTAGAAACATTTTCTGTATTAAAATTTTTAAAACCAGGACCAAGTCATTGCAACTCAAAGACGCTAGCATAAGGGTGAAATATTTTGCCACCTCATTCTTCTCAGCTTTTATATTTATCTAATACTTAACTTCAAATGTTACAGTTTTTTGAAAGAAAAGAAAAATACCCAATTAGGTATTTGTTTCTTCTACAACATTAAATCTTACCGCTTCACCCTCTTCATCATCTTCATATAGCTCCAAATCTGTTCTCATGATGCATGGAAGTCCCAGGCTCTCGCTCTCATTGTCCTCGCAGCCCACGAAGAATCTGGGAGCGGTGCACTGGCTCTCAATGGGGCTGCGGCGAGCTGACATTACAGCCTAGCGCAGCAAACTTTAGCACTCCACCACTCCATTGGACAAAAACAGATGCTGGAAAGGAGCAAAAGCCCAGTATGGTGTAGGAATTATCTACATTAAAAACATTTGCTGCTGTGAGAAGGTCATAGACAATTGCATAGAATCTGTACTGATGTGATATCTTACAACATATTTTCAGGATAATCAGCTTTAGCTTTTTAATGCCAACTACTTTCTCTCTCTCAGAAGGACTGTAAAAACCTGAAAGAAAAAAAGAAAAAAAAAAAAAAAGTGGAAAGTTAAGACTTACATTCACTATATAAATCTAACAACTTATATTCTTTAGTAAAGGCTTTTTTGTAAAGGGAATGATAATTTATTCATGCAAATGGTTAAGAAGTTTTTAGTTTATTGCAATCAGGTTCCTTTTAAGACCAACCTTCTTTGTTTCAGTTTTCTATTTTGACCATCTAAACTGAATCAAATGATGCACATCACTTTGAACATCATAATACTCCTCACTTGGCAGCATTTAAATTGGTGCTTGTAAAATACAATGTTTAAACTTGAAAAACATTACAGAAGTAACATAACTGAATAAAACTTCAAGATTAGCACTTGCATTCAATTAATTGACAATGTTAATTGAGAAAAATTACTTCTGTTGGACTTAGGTGGTGAACAGAAGTTGTTGTTCACATGTGCGCTAGAAACAGATTAGCCTGAATCCTTCCCTGAACTGAAAGAGAGTCACAGCTAAAATGCTGGACATATGAAGTAATTCCCTATAAACACAAACACAACCTTAAGGCATGATATAATTCTACTCTCTCTCAAGTTTCAAGTGAAGCTACATTCATCTCACACAATAAGGGACTTAAATTGACATAGTGAAAGTGACCATTATAATGCCGTTGTGGTGTCATTCAGTCCAGAGTTGATTTCAAGTTTGCTCTGGCTCCTTTCTAGACTCAAAGTAGATGACTGAATATAGACATATATGCCGTAGTTAATGTTTATCTTGCTTATTCATTGGAGAAGATGAATAGTTTGAATGTACAGGTGAGTAAGGAGTTATAGTCTAGCTGGTTTAGATGCAGATTTTAAAGACCCTCTTTTTTTTTTTCTTTCTTTCTAGTGAAATCAGGGAAAGACCAAATCTGAAAATGACACTTTTCTTTATCAGTGTCAGGCTGTGACAAAAAACAACATGATTTGCCAAAAAAGCCACATGCTGCTTCCAGATTATCATCATACTGTTTGCTAAACAATATAGTAAATGAATTAAAAATCTATTAAATACATACACACACTTTTACAATAAAAGGGAGAAACAGCCAAGTTAAATTTCTCAACCTTTGTTGGACACTACAATAACAAATTTTCATTAAGGAGTAATAGAGAATTCTTTGCACTAATCACCACTCTTTTATTAAGTATTGGCATTTACTTCTCCTGTGCAAACTGACTTTGATGCCCATTATAATTTTTACCTCACCTCTTAAATTCCTGAAGCCTGAAGCCTGAACTTTAGGGCTATACATTATCACATATGCGCCTTCATTATTTTGTTTCACTTAAGCTATTTAGTAATAATTAACCAAGACGTGTGCATGAATGCTAAAAGGTTTACAGTATACTTTATGGTGCCTGACGTGTACAGCTTTATCTGCACTTGGAAAGCTGCTTTAAGCAAAGACACTTACTAGCGTAGCACAAGCAGACCAAATGGTTGTCTTCAGACCCAAGCATTACCCAACACAAGTGCCACATACCAAAGTAGCTGCCTGTTCACTATGCTGATAACTGTTAAACATGTCCCTACTTAGCAGCTAACCACTGTGGGAATATGGCAATCACCTACACTAGGTGCTTTAAATGCCATACCTTGGCCCAAGAAAACAACACAGACCTGCTACTGCAGTTAAGAAAAAATCATAAAAACCTGTAAAACCAATAGTAACAAACTTACACTCCTTTCAATGTAGTTACCAATAACTACATAAATAACTAATAACCCTAAAACCACTGCATTGTTTATCTTGCAAAACTATGATCTTTCTCCCAGACTGATGCCCACGCTAATTTCATTTACCCTAGCCTAATGAATAAAGTTGAATCACATTCCAATATATGTTTTTTAAATAAATAATGTACAAGATAAAGTTTAAATCAATAAAGATTCAAAGTTTATATTTTAAATCAAGTAATTTATATTATACTAGTGTAAACTACTAAAGATACAAACTGTCTAGAATTTCAACAGGTAAAATTTTAACATGCTTGAGCTAAGGTTTGTTTGAGAACTTACCACAGTTCGAACATGGATTGTTTTAAACAACTGCAGTCTTTGTAACAGCTTGTTAATCAATAATTTACAGTTCAGTACAATAAGATGGAATATTTATTAAAGAAGCCTTCATTATCACTTTGTTTCCATCACCATACATGCTACCATAGCACACATAAGCACATAAGAATATGCTTTGTATTAAAAAAGTTAACTTTATTTTAGCAAAGCACCTAGCAAAATTCAGTTACATTTTATAAATAAATAAATAATCAAGCCTGATCTAGAACAAACATAACCATCACTATATACATCTCTTGTATGGAAACAAAAATGAGAAAAAACATACAAACACTGGATGATATCAAACACAAAACCTAGCTATGTATTAGGCCTGTGACCATTGCCAATATTTCAGATTTGAATGTTCAAATTAAAAATGAATATGCATTAGAACATATTCTAACATATGTTCAAATTTCTACATTTTAATTCCAGTGCTGTTTCTTTATTTATGTCATAGTTTGGCACCAATGTGAAAGACATACTGAACTTTGTTTGAACTCAACATAGAGAAAGGTTCCATTAAAACTCCCCTTTCTTTTTTCTTGCTATACAGTTCAGTTAATTCTAACTTGCTCCAACATAAACATCGATTATGGCTGTAAGTGTAAAGGAGGATGTGAAAATGGATAAATAACTTGTATAATTACTTGCTTTGTGTATACATACACACTAAAAAAAACTGTTGTATTGTCAAAAAATCTGTTGTATTTACTTAATTGAACTGAGGAGGATCCACATGAATTATTTATTTTTTTACAATGCCCTATGCATCTGCAAGTGTTAACACATACTGTAAATTGTAATTGCATGTCAAATCATCACGCTTTGGACCTCATCATCCCAGATTTTAACAAAACTTGGTATGCGGATTTGTTCATACAGGTAACCCATGGAACTGAAATTGCATGTGTCTTGTGTCAATATTATGGAAGGTTTAAGCTAACAAAGTTTGAATTTATTTTTTTTTTTGTTTAAGACCGACTGGCTACATCTCACTAAATATAAGTTGCACTGAAACGGCGGTCATATTGTTTTAAAGCTCTTTCCAGATGTATATTTTGCATAAATACTATGCTATGCCCAAAATGAAGACTTACAATGTTATGAGTGATTATAATATTAAACATTTAATAGTGAAAAAAAAAACTATTTTAGAATTGGTCAATTTTTTTCTTTTTAATAAAGCTAGCTCATAATGTCATGAACAAATCGCCAGAAAATTTGGTCTTTGGTTTCCGAGTCACTTTTGGGCTATCATTACTTAAAGGTGGCATCACATGGTTTTATATCACTAATGGGCCTTTTTCATAGCAGCCATATTGACAAGAAATAGTATGGCAAGCACAGGTGTAAGTAATTATATTAATTAATGTTCCAATTATGATACTCTGAAATTGAACAGAAGCTTCATTAATGTCATCAGTGATCACTGTACAGTACTTCCATACTATTTCATGTCAAAATGGCTGCTGTGCAAAGGGCCCATTCCATCCATCCATTTTCCAACAAGCTGAATCTGAACACAGGGTCACGGGGGGGTCTGCTGGAGCCAATTCCAGCCAACACAGGGCACAAGGCAACAAATCCTAGGCAGGGTGCCAACCCACTGCAGGACACACACAAACACACCAAGCACACACTAGGGCCAATTTAGAATCACCAATCCACCTAACCTGCAAGTCTTTATACTGTGGGAGGAAACCGGGGCGCCCGGAGGAAACCCACGCAGACATGGGGAGAACATGCAAACTCCAGGCAGGACGGCCCATTCCACTGTGGCCAATAAATATCAATGCATCTCTCTACATTGATCAGAGGGGAGTGAGGTGCGCAAACTCACGCCCAAGAACAAACAGATCTGTCAGTCTGACTCTTCCAGTAGTAACTTAGCAGACCCCCCTGATCCTGAACCTATGGCTGGTCCCTCAACATCTGGAGATGAAGGTACATGGCTAGGATGTGTTGAAAAAACAATGCCCAGTACCGGAGAGTTGAGACTGAACTTTTTACATCCTCGTGGACCATCTCCATTCTGCTAATTCTCATACCATCCTGATACATTTGACATGGATCATCAGTACGGCTGCAAAGATTAGTCAACGTAAATCGACGACATCAACTACAAAAAAAAATCGCCAACATGGATTTTTTTATTGTCGACACGTCATAAACAGAACCTTCAATAGAGGCTCCAGTCACAAAGAACCACATTAGTTTTTGTAACTGCAATGCACTACATGAACGTCTGGGGGCAGTTTTGTTTGTTATTGTTTGTCAAGACTACACACAGTTCTCCCTACGAAGAAGAACGTCTGAGGAGAAGAAGAATGTAGCGGAAAATAAACGTGGTTGCAACGGCGAGTCAGAGAGAGGAGGGGGAAGGAGATGAAAAAAAATTGAGACAGAAACTTTCTAAAGTGTGGGAACACTTCACCGAAAAAGAAAAAAAAATTTGAATGCAGATTATTCAAAGTGGAGCTGTCTTTTCATGGCAGCACCACCACGATGCATGAGCATCTGAAACGCAAGCATCCTGGAGCTGTGATGCCGCCGTCTCGAAAGGTAAATTTTACCAAGTTACCATGTTAACGTTGATGTTTGTACTACAATGTGTATATCAAGGTTTCGACAATGATAATTAAGTGAATATAATTTCAGTTATGTTTGCTAACTGAGTAGCTGAGCCATCCTAGTTTTTTTTTCTTCTTTTTTCATATAATATTTGAGCCATATGAATAGTAAACCATCTCTAACTAACGTTAGGTAACTTGTGTTTTGAGGCATATCAGTAATTAGCTTGTTACATATTTTAGTCTGTTATTTTTTTATTTTGGCATAATATAGTACATGATGTAATAAACTACAACACTTTTCCTTCAGAGTGTGATTATTAAAACATTACACTCTGTTGCTCTTTACGTTTCAGTGGTAGTAAGCAAAGGCGTGTAGATGAGTTTATCCTGAAGAGAGGCTCTTGCACTGCTCAAATGGCTGAAGCGTTTACAGAAAGCATCCTGAACATGACTGTCAAAGACATGCAACCTATATCAATGGTTGAAGATCAGGGCTTCAAGCAGATGATCAATACATTTTATCCAGGCTACACCTTACCCTCCAGAATTCATTTTACAAAGCTCATCGAGGGAAAGTATGAATCTGCTATTACTTAGATGAAAACTGTTCTTAAATCAGCCAAGTACAAGACTGCCCTGACAGTGGATGTCTGGACCAGTGTTACCACAGAGGCTTATCTTGGTATCACTTGCCACTTTATAAGTGATGATTGGAAGCTCATTAGCTTCAGCCTCACAACCATGTCATTAGAAGAACGACACACTGGGACAAACAAACATCGCCACATTGATTGAGCAGGCTGTGAAAAAGTTTGAGATTCCTCCAAGCAAAATTGTGGCAGTTGTTCATGACAATGGCTCCAATGTCGTCCTGGCTGCTAATATCTTGCAGGAAAAACATGGGTGGATGTCCATCCGCTGTGTAGGTCACACTTTGCAGTTGGTGATCAATAATGCACTGAAACACCCACAGATCAGTAAAGCACTTGGAAGCAGCAAGGTGTCTTGTAGAGCACTTTAAATGAAGTTTTATTTTTTATTTCTATTTCAATTAAAATTATATTTTCACCTGTAGTTCTAGTCTTAGTGATCACTGAATGGTGCAGAGTTATTAGGGTTCGTGAAATCTAAGTGCTATTCAACAGCTTTATAAGAAATTCTGGTTTTGATGCACACTTCAGAAAAGTAATATCTCAGCAAAAAGGCTCCGAGAGCCTGAGCCTCCCAACCCCGGCAGAGCAGTTCCACAGCAGCGGATTAAGTGGCCTCCAGCCAACAAACGGAGAGATTGGATGCAGTTTGATCAGGACGTGTCCAAGATTATCCAAGCCACAGCCAAAGGAGATGTCAATAGGCGAGTCCAAACAATGACCACAATCATCGTCAGTTATGTCTCTGAGAGGTTTGGTCAGATGGAGAATGGTAAGACCAACAGGGCCCTCAACATACATCAGATACGGCAAGAGCTTCGAACCCTGAAGAAGCAGTACAAGACAGCTGCTGACGAGGAAAAGCGGGCATTGGCAGAACTTCCTGTGGAAGAAGCTGATGACCCTTCGCAGAGCAGAGTGGCACAGGAGGCAGGGAAGAGAGAGCGCGAGGAGGAGGGAGGCCTTAATTGCCAATCCCTTTGGTTTTACAAAACAACTGTTAGGGGATAAGCGCAGTGGGTGTCTTGAGTATTCACTGGAGGAAGTGAAGTGCTTCCTCCAGGACACACTGAGCGATACTAGGAGGGATCAAGATCTTGATGCCAATAAAGCCCTCATCAACCCTGCCCTCCTAATAACAGTGTTCAAGCTGGGTGAGCGTAGTCTGAAGGAGGTTGAGGAGGTCATCAAGGCAGCCCGATCAGCTTCCACTCCAGGCATACCCTACCTTGTCTATAAGCGCTGCCCTGCACTTCTCCACCACATATGGAAAATCCAGAAGGTGATTTGGTGAGGTAAGTCTCTGACCAGTGAAGGTGTGCAGAGAGAGTTTAGGTCCCTAAAGAGGAGAATTCCAGGAACATCAACCAGTTCAGAATGATCTCCCTGTTGACTGTAGAAGGAAAGGTGTTTTTCAGCATCGTATCCCAAAGACTGACAGAGTTCCTCCTCAAGAATAACTACATTGTCCCTCTGTCCAGAAGGAGGGGATTCCTGGAGTCCCTGGCTGCCTGGAGCACACAGGTGTGGTAACTCCGCTTATCAGAGAGGCTCATGAAAACACAGGCGACCTTGCTGTGTTGTGGTTGGACCTGGCCAATGCCTATGGGTCTATACCACACAAGCTGGTTGAGCTTGCACTACATGGCTACCATGTTCCCAGGAAAATCAAGGATCTGATCCTGGATTACTATAACAATTTCAGGATAAGGGTCACTACTGGGTCAGAAAGAGACTGGCATTGGCTTGGCAAGGGAATAATAACAGGGTGCACCATCTCCGTTATTTTTGTGCCCTTACCATGAATATGGTGGTGAAGTCAGCAGAGGTAGAATGCAGAGGGCCCCTGACTAAGTCGGGTGTATGACAGCCCCCGATAAGAGCCTATATGGTTGATCTAATCTTCACGACATCAGTCCCAGGGATCAGGTGGATCCTACAAAGGACATGAGAGACTCATCACATGGACAAGGATGAATTTTAAGCCTTCCAAGTCAAGGTCCATTGTGCTACAAAAGAAGGAAGGTGACTGATAAGTACCAATTTGCTATCGTGGGAACAGTCATCCCATCCATCACAGAGTAGCCAATCAAGAGTTTGGGGAAAGTCTTTGACTTAGGTCTGAAAGACACAGCTGCTATTCAGAAATCCACCCAGGAGCTTGGGACATGGCTCACCAAGGTTGATAGGTCTGGCCTGCCTGGTAGGTTTAAAGCCTGGATCTATCAGCACTCAATCCTGCCCAGAGTCCTATGGCCTCTGCTGGTATATGCAGTCCTATTTTCAACAGTTGTCCCTTAAAAAGAAGATCAGCGGCTTTCTTCGGAGGTGGCTGGGACTCCCCACGCAGCCTCTCTAGCGCAGCACTGTATGGGACAAGTAACATCCTGCTGCTACCATTTAGCAGCCTCACTGAAGAATTCATGGTGGCACACACCAGAGAACCCCTACAGTGCAGGGACTCCAAGGATTGTAAGATGTCAGCAGCTGGCATTGAGGTGAGGACAGGCAGAAAATGGAGGGCGGAGAAGGCTGTGGAGGTGGCAGAGTCACGCCTGAGACAGAAGGCTCTGGTGGGCACCGTGGCAACAGGTAGATCAGGTCTGGGCTACTTCTCAAAGACCCAGGTCGCCAAGGCCCAGGGCAAGGAGAGAATCCATCTTCTCCAGGAAGAGGACCAAGCAGGGGTGGAGGAAGAGAGAGTGAGCAGGGTAGTAGGACTACAGCAACAGGGTGCATGGACAAAGTGGGAGAGTATTCTCGAGCGAAGGATCACCTGGTCAGACATCATGCAGGGAGATATCTTTCGTGTCCGGTTCCTGGTGAAGGCAGTCTACGATGCCCTGCCTTTATCGCAGTGCCCAACAGCACATATTGATTTTTTGATTGTTTGCTTTTCTGTCATGCTCTCTCTCTCTCTCTCTCTCTCTCTGACATTCTCTGCTCCTGACAGTGCTCCTTTGAAGAGAAGATATGTTTGCATTCTTTTAATTGTGAGAAAGACATCTCTGTCTTGTCATGGAGCACAGTTTAAACTTTTGACTAAAGGGTGTTATTGCATGTCTAGGGGGCTCTAATAATGTTAACAGTGTGGGAGAGTTTATAAGGGCTTAAAATACAGTATATAAAAATAACCATACAAACATATGGTTTCTACTTCGCGGATTTTCACCTATCACGGGGGGTTCTGGAACACAACCCCCGCGATCGAGGAGGGATTACTGTACCAGAAATAATTTACAGTATTGTCCCCCTAGGAACATTCCCTTGTGCAAATTGATCGTGTTTCATTTTGATTTGACACATTATAATCATGTTCAAAGTTCAAACAGTCTTATATTGCATCCATAGGATCTGCCTTACTATATTAGGTAAAGGCCCATTCCTACTTTTGCAGCGTATCTTGTAAGCTTAAATGCTTGCCGAATGTACAATACTCCTGTACACTTGCTAACATACTGTAACTCCTTATTTACTTAAATAAAATATTTGATTTGGAATTTGTTTTCTTTGTGTTTCTGCATCATGGAATTCAATTTTAGCTCTCGAGCTTGTTCTAGACTAAATAACATATGCTTGGCCATTTGTAAATACTGGTGAAGATAAGCAAATAAAAAATACCTCAAGCCCACCAAGTGAGGAGAAAATGGTACATGTACTTGCACAGCAAAATGTAGCACAAACATTAATACAGTAATACAATTATAAATACAGATGTTACAGATATGTGTAAAATATGTACACTGTACGTAGGTTGTCCAAATTAGAGTTTTTGATGTATGTTACTATCTACATATTCACTGTATCCGGTTCCATATATTGCATATGCTATACTGTATGCTTGGGAGTGTACACACAAGATTCAAATTTGTAAAATCTAAAGTGTCATCCATGAGTTGTATATACAGATAAAATTGTTAAAAATGAAAACAAAATAATTGTGTACTATTTTCTCTAGTGCCTACGTGATATTTTCATAACGAAAATGACAACTAGAACTAAAAATATTGTTTTTCGTTTTACAAGAACGAGAACTAAAATTAAGTCAAACAGAGAAACTAAAACTAAATAAAAAAATTAGTGATATGTGAACAAACTAAAACGAGAACGAAAATTGAGTAAAACGAAAAAAACAGCAATAGCATTTTCGTTCAATCTGGTTCAGTCATGCAGAGGGGGTTGTTTGTAGGTCGCCTTGAGCATTCAGTTACATTGTGCTGTTTACTATGCGGTGATCTTGTACCTTAGGCTTACTATAGTCACGTGGTGCAACCTCCATAAAGGACTGTTGTTAGTTTGTTGCGTACATTTGGTTCGTCGGGTTGAGGCAGTAAGCACATGTGGGTGACGATCAGGGGCAGACTGGCTATTAGAGCATTTGGGTCGCAGACTCTGGTCTGGTCATGGGCCAGCTGTTTCATGAAATAAATTATGTACTACTTACTGTTAGACACCAAAATTAATTTTCTAATCTACTAAACATTATCTGTCTGGTACTGCGATTTATATAGTCCTATATAATATAGGGTATTACGTCATCAAGTTGTTTTAGTTGCCAGTACACAACATTGCAGCAAAAAATTTGGTCAAAACTACCTATTGCCGATTTCTGTTTTGATATATTTCAGTTAGACATATACATTATTACAATTTATTTTATCTCATATCTAGTATTTAAATTATTCAGTACTAACAATTAGATTAGATTATGTATTATGCATTTTATTGTTCTCTGGTCATCGACATGAGCGATAATTAGTGGTTTTCAGCTGCGATTATTAGTATGATGAAATAAAGTTATAAAGCACATACATTTTATTTCTAAGCATGTCGTCAAATTTTAAAGTTGTGTCTAAACAGTGTACAGATTAAGTTTGGCAACAGTTTAGATAGATTTCACATCATAGGCTCATATCAAGTAGTGAGCCCCATACACATCACAGATTTTAAGAAAATTTCAATGAATAATAGACTGAGTGGGTTGACCTCGTCACCTCACTCGTTGAAGGATGCCCGGGCCAGTTTTGAGACCCAGTCTGCTCCTGGTGACGATGGAGAGTTTTGCACAGATGTTTGCATTTAGTAAACAAGAAGATAAAATGTGAAAATAATTTAATTACAGCGCAGATGATAATAAAAGCAAATGTAACGTGTGAGAAGAAGAAAAGAATCTCGGAGTTTCAGTGCAGAGCCAGCTGGATCAGTACTTAGTGGAAGTCCAGCATTTCTTTGGTATCATGACTGCATTTCATAAAGGGACATGCAGTCACACCGGACATCATGAAAAGTAAAAAATAAATAAATAAATAATAATAATGATAATAATAACGATAACATAAAATAAATGTGTCCACTGGTCTGTGGTGTAAATTTGTTTTCTGTACGATTATAATTATGATAATTTTTATAGTCAAAAATCACTGAATTTGCACATTTCCTGATGAAATACAGAGGAGAAATGCAATGTGCAGCAGCGACAAGATGAGCCGAGCCTCATCTCAGATAGCGCTATCCCCCACATGCTGGGTTGATGCATGCAATTGGCATGTGCCTGTTGCTGTCTCTCTGTATGTCGCCAATATAATGTTTTCACACACGTTTATTATACACCTGACTTTCCACAGTCTGGCTAATATCTTTAACGAATGTGTGTAGCATATTTAGTCTTGCTGATCAGACATAAAACCACACTGAAAAAGCACAAGTTGAGGCAGACAATACTGTGCCACACTGAAGCCCAACAGGTGCTTGTTGCTACTGTTCTATGCAGAGACTCTTGGCACCAATAAGTTTGGTGATATCAGAAAGTCAAGTACACTGCAGCGGTCCATTAATTTTTTTTATTTTGAATGACTGCCAAAATGGATGATTAAGACTTTTAAAACTAAAAGGAAAATAAAGGAGGACTTTTACAAAAAAGTGACAGATTTTCATGGAAAAGGAGAGCCGCATGGACTTAATTTACAAATAAAAGGTAAGACCATAAACAGTTTTCAATTTTATAATACATGGGATCAGACTAAAAAAAAAATCCAATATTTAAACACTAAATTTTGACCTTAAATAAAATATTCTTTTGTTTTTCTTGTTAACCTTGTGTTGAACAGTCTGTATTAAAATTGATTAAACCATCAGAATTAAAAGCTTTTAAAAACAACTAAATATTTCAATTAAGGTCAAAATTGAAATCCATTTTTTTTGTACACCAGTCTTTGTATCGAATGAGTTTGAATTTTGAAATTGCATTGGCAAATTTAGAACACAAGGAGGGTGAGGAGTAAATGAACTCTCTCGCCGCTAGAAATTTAACGTTCTTTTTTAGCCAAATATGCACCCTACCTATGTGTGTGTAAAGAATGCTGATGAGATATGAAATATAACCAGTAGTCAATGTGCATGCTGCCAGTTGAATAGTGAATACACTACTCTTTGGGGTTCATATATTTGTAACTCTGACTCTGAAGGAGTAAGTGCCTCACCAGCCATGAATGTCACTGCACGTCAGTGCTTCACTACTGGCAGCAGAAATCGGCAACATACAGTTTGCTGCCTCACATTTCAGGGTCATCCTACATTTGCACATATTGCTGTATTTGAAATAACAATATATTATTATTTCCCCTATACAATTCCAGACATCTTAATTCAGCTCTGAGAATTTTGCACTTGGCTCTACTTCAGCTGCCTCGGTGAGAGATGGAACAGCAGGCTGCTTGTGCTGATTGACACATTTGCAAAAAAAAAAAACATATATATTTTCATAGGCTTCATAGGGATTCTAGCGTTAATAAAACAGATCCTGAAATAGTGGCGAATGCTTATCTACAAGCTCTCGGTGTAAGTGCACTAAACACAGACAAATTCATAATTATTTGAAAGTTACACTTCTGTTGCTTCTTATTGGATGAATGCCTGACTTTGAAACCAAGACAATCTTAGTTACATGGAGAACCTTGTGCACGTCAGTGGCCTTTGAAGTGGCCATTTTGGAAGGGATGAATATAATGCAACATTGTGGAAAAACATGGATCACAGCATTTAAATAGGAAAATTATGAACTTTAGGTATTACAATAAGTAAATGAATGACTAGATGCATCCTATATGAATATTTGCCTTACTTTCAATACCAGAGACTATGGATGCAGGCAAAGTTTAGAGTGTTAAACCTCATGGACATTTTTAGCACATACATTTAGTATAACCCTTAATTTGTTACTATCACCGAGTATAACAGTCAAGGCGGAGAGGCTTTCTAGGCTGTCTTTTACACTAGAAAAATAGCCTAGCAAACGAGCTTTGCTTGGAAGAGTTTAAGAATCATAGTATCACTGAAAGTTCAACTGATAGCGATGCATATATTTGTTGGACCCCAATCCTGATAATGCATCCCTGTATCACTACCCCGCAAAAACATAGATAGCCTAAATCAGCTCGAGTGAACGTAAAAACAATTTCTTGGTTCACAGCATACACTATTTGCATATACAATACTTTCACTTTATATATATATATATATATATATATATATATATATATATATATATATATATATATATATATATATATATATATATATATATATATATATATATATATATATATATATATATATATATATATATATATATATATATATATATATATATATATATATATAATTATGTTTTCAATAAAAACAACACATCAACTGAGCGCATAAAGTACAAACATTTGTTTTTTTGGATAAATTGTTTAAAAATCTACAAATATACAGATATACTATAAATACCTGTAGCATGTAAGTTTACTATAAAATAGTCTCCACTCCTCCAGTGCTCATTTAACTCATGGCCAATTTCAATGACTATGCTTACACGTAAATCCAAACTAGATGAGGAAACAGTGGAACTGAACGTGATCCAATTTTCAGATCAATGTGGATCATATAAAAAGTTAACTTTCCCTAATTTCACAATGTTTTCTTTCTTTTCCATTCTATAGTTTGCAAGCTAAACTGCAATTTAAACAAATTAATAGCACAGCCACTATTTAAAGGTGCATGTAGGTTTCTTGCGACTTTATCTATCTTTGATATAATTTAATGCCATATTGCTGTTTAGATGTTATCTACATACAGTTCTATGGGTAAATTCTTAATCATTGCCCTTTTTTTTTGCAGAGCTGACTATTCTTGATAAATTTCCGCCACTCTGGTGTTTATTATCGAATTGATTTTGATAAGAACAACAGAGAAAATTCTACCTCAGCAGTTAAATGTATTTATCAATACTCACTTTAACCCATATCAGAAATTGTAAAGAAGAGTTTAATAACCTTTGCTAAAGTTCTAGTAGTGTAACCTTCCTTCATTTCAAACTAATTAACATTAAATTAACAGATGCACTGCCAAATTGCAAGTCTCAAAATCAGTAAGAAATGTAATTTGCAGAACTTAACCAACGTTTATAAATCCTCACAAACTAAGAAAGATTACATTAACCCTGTTAGAAATGTTTTTAATAGAAATATGCTGAAAACATGCAACTACCAAATGTATAAATATAAAAATACTACACAGGGCTGGAATTTGAATGTGTTATAGACACAGGGATCAGTATAAAATTTATAAAGAATCACGGCATCATAGACTACTCAATTTAACTTCCTATGTGCACATTGTAAATTTATTTCCAGACATTTTCTCTGTAGTAAATGAAAAATTCTGCTCAAAATAAATACTTAAAAAAAAAAAAAAACTCAAATGTTATTACATCTGTACTTTTAGCGAATTTCAAGATAATCCAGGATATTTTCATTTAAACAAACTTTTAAGCTTTGATCTAACATACTATTAAAATCTGGTTTGTCAAAAAAAAAAAAAAAAAACATTGGAAGTTGTAATATTTGCTATTGTAGGATTAAGATTTGCATCATTAGCTTTTTAAAAATGCTTCCTGAAGACTAACATTTAACAGCAGAGACAAACTGCATTTGTCATAGGCTCTAGGTGCTATAGTTAATCAAATCTGCCCCTTCTTTTTAAAATTTGTCTAAATTTTAAGGCTTCATAAAAATAACCAGATTTCCAAAGTATCTTATATGACCAATCAGACTTTATGACTGCTTAGCCGCTGTACAAATCTGAAATTTGAACATCTACTGGCAGTTACCTTGATCCAGTTAATCGTAACCATTCAAATATAATATAAATTATATATAAAAATATATACATATACAAGTATATATACACACACACACACTTGTACAACATTCAACATATTTTAGGAGTTATTCCCATGTTTGCCACCACAAATCAAATGAATGACACAAATTTAGTGAGTTTGCATATTTGTATTCAGCAATGAAGTATGTAGCTCTGCCCCTTGAATTTCATTTTGGTATTAACAAATCAAGCATTTCATCTCAATTGTAAATAAGCCAAATAGCCATTTAATTTGAAACTTGCTTTGACTTTTACTTGCCACAACTGTTAGCGTACAGTTTGCTGGAACACCCCACATCCTATCTATATGCATAATTGTGGGTGTAAACAAGGTTTTCCCCCACTGACCCTAAATTGTACTTGGTTGTTACAAAGTGAATGGATACTTGAAAGGACATCTGTAGGTGTGCTCTCTAGAGAGAATGAATGGAAAGCCTCCTTTCCTTTATAGATGTTGTGTTGGACGGTGTTAATAACTGAAAATCGGCATGTCATGATAACAGAACTTTTGTATTTGATACCAATACCAGTGAAATTTTACAATACTTGATACCTTTTGAAATGGCAAAAACAGAAATCCCATTTTATTAAAGTACCTCCATTATTGAAGTGAACAATATTGTGGCTTTTTTTGTAAAACAATATTAAATACTTAAATGCTAACAGTAAGAAAAGCTTTAAAATTACTAATCTATCCATCATGTAGTTACCCAACTATCATTTAGGTAAACTGGTGTTGGAATGTATAAATATTAAAATACACTGCAAGGTTTGAATTTTCAAATGTGGCAGAGACGGGGAACCAACCAGTGTAATAAGAAACATGGAATTCACAATTTTGGGGTCAAAGGGATTTTTTATCCACTAACTGAAAATACTGCTTAAAAATCCATAGGAACATTCCATGTCAAATCAGCCAATGGCCCATGAACTTCAGACTCAAAAAAATCTGGAAAAATGACCAGGTGTACCCGTTTTATTCAAGAGACACCCTGTAAAAATTTTTTGATGTACGATCCATACTTTCCAAGATAAAGCCAGTTTACCGAAGGGAGGGAAGTGTCTATTTTATCCGGCCTCATTTTTTCATCACATTTCATAAGTCCATAGCTCAAGAACTAAACCACTGAACAGGCTCAGACTTTGCACACTGGTTCAATAATTGGTATAATATGTGACGAAATTATAACATTTGGTCCAGATGACCCAACATGGTCAAAGCAGCCCCTTGAAATTTACCAAAATTTGAGTTTTTGGCTTAGCTATGTTTAGGCTTCAGAAACACATTTGTAACCAACAAAGACTTTTGATTTTTTTCCTTATTCAGATAACTATATAGGCTTTCTAAAGAAAACTATAAAACAGAAAAGTAACTGTATTGGGGTTTAAACAGCAGACCTCTCAAATCCAAAACATAATTTTGGATTTCATTTATGCAGATAATTTTAAAAGTATTTTTTAATTTATTCTACTGTACATTGTTCCTTCTTTCTCAAAACACAAACCATACTTTTCTTATGCAAATATTTCATGTTTATTTTCCATCGTAAACATAGGCTGAATGCACCCATGTGTCAAAAATGGTAATCATTGAGGTTTCAAAAATGTCAAAGTTTTTCTCTATCAAATGACAATGTCCTATCACGATGATGAACAGAGTATGTGATTCTCCATGGCCAAAAGAGTACCTGGTACTTGAGAATACCACCGTTACATCTCTACAGAAGATGGCAAACTCAAAGTCAGCTGGGTGTCTGGTGAAGACAGTCAATTGACTATCCGAATATTTACCAATGAAGCATCAGCTGAGATCTTGCGCTCTCAAGATCACAATCCTGATGGCTCCGATGCATCGCTCACATTAGACCAGTGTCCTTTTGGAGGCTATGTTGGGTGCATGTATGATGAAAATATTGAAGTGGTATGATTTGTAACAAGAGTGAAGTAGAATCAGACATCCTGATACATTTCATGCATTAAAACTATCCTTGCACAGGATAGTTTCATTGGCCACCTACAGAAGATATTTGTTGGGTGCCATTACAGTGTTTCAATGTAACGCTTAGTGCGCTTACAACGGTCAATAGAAGGCATTGCCATCTTGATCTCAAAGACAAAGATGCCCTTCACTCAGCATTTCAACTGAAACAGAAATGAATCTGGTCACATTCCTGCTGCTTCATATATAAAGATTCATATAAGAAAAGTAAGACTTGTTTTTTGGGAAAGAAGGGACCATGTAGGATACAGAAAAAAATAATAAAAAAAAAAAAAAATGTCTGGACATTCCCATAATGCATTAAGCTGATCTGAAAATTAAACCCAAGATGATTTATTTTCACATTTGAGAGGTCTGCTGGTCAAACTGTGATACAGTTTCTTGTTTATAACAACATTTTAAAAAAATGCTGTGTAGATAACTAAACATGGAAAAAAATTTACAGGCTGTATCAGTTAAAAGTATGCTTTCTGCAAGCCTAAACATGGCAAAGCCAAAGACGCAAATCATTCTCTGCCCTATCCCAAATTCGTCCCAAAACCCAATTTTAGACACCCTCTCCTCTCATAAAATTGACTGTATCTTGGAAAGTATTGATCTTGCATCAAAATAATTTTAAAGGATGTCTCCTGGATAACACTGGTACAACTGGTATTTTTTTTCTGAATTTTTTCAGACCAGAATGCGTGATTTCTGGAAAATGGTCGATTTGACATGGAACAACAATACTAAATATCAAAATTCAAAACACATTAGTGGGATGCAAACGTTTGGACAAATGTTTGCTTAAAATGTTTGTTACTGTGAATAGTTAAGTGAGCAGAAACTGATTAAAAAAGGTACCAAAAGGTATAAATTGAAATATTACACGTTTCTTTAATATTTTCAGCAAGATTACATTTTTTTTCCATCATTCATAGAAACGAAATATTACAAAAGCAAAAGTTTGGGCACTCAACATAATCAGTTCTTAGTATCACAGTATATTTACACAGTTTACTGTTGAAGTAATGAATTCCAGATACGTCCATTCAAAGAAACTCTTTAAAGGGGTTTATGCAGCAATATGCTTTTAAAGTCTGCCTTTGCAGTGAACCGGTCAAGTTTGTAACTAAAATGTAATATTTAACAGATGAGCGAAATTAATTCAAACTTCAAATGTCAGAAACTTGAGCTTTAAAATTTTCCAAATCTGTCACTCTAACATTTGCCCAAACTTTTAACACTTCCTGTGCAAAATCATTCTTGACATTTTACATTAATCCTTTAATTGAGGACTCCTGTTAACAGTCTTTTTTGCGGTTATCAACATCAACATTTCTTACATGAGCATTTTCACACTTTGTTATTGCTTATGCCTATGTGCAAATCCAGAATTTGAAGATTTCTTACATAACAATTACTTGTACTCATCAAATTTACAACTGTGAGACAGCATTATGTTCTTCAGCATACCATTCAACTACATGAAATGTATTTTCACTTATGGGTTATACTGGTGAACAGCAGCTTTCCTCCAAAAGCCAAACAAACAACATAAATGGAGTGTTTGCAGATATGCAATTAGCAATGAAGCATGCATCTGGGAGCTAACACTATGCCGTTTTAATAGGAAGATATGCCTTGTTCTACAAAGCACTGAAAGGCAAAATAAACTTTATTTTGGTGTTAACAAAAAATGGAGCAACTATTATAATTTCCAATGGTAGAATAACAAAATAGCTACTTCGCTCGAGTCATGCCTCGATGTTATCTTGTTAATACTGCCAGTCCTCCCTCATCCCACAGTTCTATACAAGTCCTAAGTGAAGTCCTCCCTCCTCTGCAACCTTTTGTTAGTGTTGAATTTGCACTGTGGTTCGAATTGCACTTGGTCTGTGACCAGGCAATTGTCAAAAGAAGCCCAACTTTATTATAAGCCAGGTTTGTGCCCGAGTTTCATATTTTATCCTCCAAACTTATGTTTAAAGGATTAAGGTGTTATTTATTATTCACTATAATAAAGGCATTTTTCAGTGATTTTACAAAAAAACTGAATAAAGCTTAAGAGAAGATGTCATTTTAAGGCAAAAATCATTCTATTGTTATGTTTAGGCATAGTGTCCTGTTGGTGGTAAACTTATGAAGCTTATGGTTCAGAACAAAAGTTAATTTTTTGCATCTTGTGCACAGAGTGTACTTTTAAAACACTCCTAAAAACACATGTACTCCTAATCTAAAAGGACTTTTAATCAACCTAGTGGACGGGGCGAATTGTGATTATTTAAGGTATCAATGTTTGTCATGTCCCATTAGAAACTGGGTGTAATCAATCAAGTTTAAAAAGTTGTGTGATTATGCAATGAATTCCTTAGAATTGTGATCTAATTAATGAATTGCATAAATAAATATAGTGCAGAGGACACTCTTTTACCTTTGTTAACACTTGCTAATAAGATATGCTGTGTTGCCCCTTGCAAGACTTAGATAATAAATAAAAATGACTGACACTTTCTCCTGTCTGTGTTTACTATACGGAACACTCAGAGGGAGGTGCCCATTAAATTTCTTCCACACGCTGAAGTGTATGCATCATTTAGAAAATGGACAGATGTGCTCATTACAATCATAGAATGAACACAAAGCCTCCATTCATTAATTGGGACTGTGTAGGACACTATTGAAAGCAATTAATCTTATTTTTTTTTCTCTTACAAAATGTATGACAATACAAATTAGATGATTAACACTTCATTTGATCAGTAAAGTCATTTCAATCTCAAAACACCACGTGTACACACGCACACACACACACCAGTTTCTAAATTAATTCAAAAATGGGGTAAAAGTGGCAATAATACAAGCCACCGTGTGCATGTTTCAACAACAAGTATGATTCCTGCACTTGGCAGCCTTTCCACACATTGGGGTCTCTGCAGTTTTTCTTTTCCACATTTTGATGCAATGCTGTATCACCAACACCGAGTCATTTTTAAATGTAGCTTCACTCACGTTTTTCTCACATATTATTGTGCCTTTCCAAGTAATTCTTCTACTTGCACTCATGCATGGTTATGTATGGCCATGTGCGCTGCTGCGCCACTCACAATAAGTACCGTCAACCAATTACACCACTGGTATGGCATGAACTGGGATCCAATGACCTTACACAGCTGCCAGAGACCACAGAAGTGCTCTGGAATTGAAAGAATATACACAACTGCATGCCTTGGTGCGCTACTTCATATATACCTGACAACAGCTACACCTACGGAACACACCGCCACTCAAACAAACGAGATTCCTCAATTGCTACATGCACGCTCTCCCTAAACATGGACAGGCAAAGCCACCAGCACGCACCATCCTATATGGGGGACACATCAAGTACGACCAAATGATAACACTGCAGGTCAGACATGAAACCACTTGCTCTTGTGGGAGGTGCATGCACCACCCGCTCCAACATGCATTCAGGCCACATATCGGATGGGGTAAGAAAAGTGCCTACAGGTGTGAAGAGCAGCCAGTATTATACAAGCAGCCTGGTCCTCTGAAGCACTCATATGAGACCACAATAAGAATATAATCAACTCAAATTTTATTTATAGCTCATGGAAATTCTTTTTATATAAATAAAAAACAGACCAACAGAGGACTAATTTGTTTTACTCATGAAAAGTCCAACCTTTTATTTTTGGATTAGTAGACTTTTTTTTTAAACCCACTACAGAAGAAGTCTGTAATAATTTCGGTGAATCGAATGAGAAACAGCAACATACACTTTGCAATTTGTTACACCGAGGTGTCTGCACTACAAACACAATATGCCAAATTTGTTTAATGGTTTGAAATTAAATCACAAAGTGCCCTATAACCAAACAAAGGAACCAAAAAAAAAAAAAAAAAAAAAAAAGGAAAGTAAAACTTTGACTTCTTCCAATGCAAGATAGTTATCGATTAAAGATACTTTTCATAATAAAAGGGCTAGCACATACATATCCAGCTCTGAAAGAAAGAAACAGCAGATGCCATCACATTCTTCCTAGTTTTACTTTGCTTACTTCATTCATTCCTTCCCTCCTTACTGGAAAACCTACTCTCTTATTTACAGTTAACAGATAATGAAGCCAGCTAATCATTTCCTTGCTGTCTTACTGCTTAGCTGACCTATTCTTGTTGCTCTCCACCATTGACTTCTTGTTGTGTTGTGCTAAACTTACTTCAACTGCAGCTGCCACTTTGCCCAAATGCACTGCTGAAATGTGTATACACAAACGTTACTCACAGCATGCCCTTGCATAGTTTAGCCAGGCTTCCAAGGAACCTGTTGGCCTCAGTTAGAGTAATGCAGATGTTCCTGCTATGTAAATGGTGTACTAGTCATAGTTGTGCATATACTTTATGTAAATCTGGAGATGTGAGATATCAACATTTGGCTTCACGGTGTTGTGAATTGCCCGACATCCATTAAACTCCCAGGACACCTTGCCACAATCTCTCTGAAAAAGATTAATGTTTAATGATTACATCCATCAATTCTGGGATGCGTCTATTCCCACAAGCATCGGATGTGTGGCAGAAACAATCCCTGGACAGGGTACCGGCTCATTGCAACATGAATACAAGCACACACATGCACTAGCATCATTTTAGCATCACCAAATCCCAATGATCTACTTTAATGACAAAAACTAGAAAGATCCCTAGAAAGAGGTAAACTGGATTTTTAGTAGAAGACAAACCAGGTATCACTACCAAATGAAATGTGGTACAATAATAGTTTTATCTCAATTACTCTGTTTTCATAATGATTGCAAGCCAAAATCATAATTAAAATGTAATCGCCAAGCTCTATGTCACAGTAATATCCTTAACCCATTCTGTCATACCAATATATTTTTTAAAAATCCACCATTGTCCCTGTACCTAAGAAAGCAAGTCTAACTTGCCTGAATGAATACGATCCTGATGTACTAACACCTACAGAAATTAACTACTTTGAGAGGCTAGTCAAAAAAAAAAAAAAAACAGAAAAGAAAAAAAATGCTATTCTATGCCAAAAGTGATAGATCCATTACAGTTTGCATACCCCTGCAGTAGATGCACAAAGATGCAATCACCTTGATTCTTCATACAGTACTGTTCAAGCTGACGAGAGAGACATTTAAGCGTGAATAATATTTTTAGACTACAGGTCTGCATTAAACACAATAATCTTCTCTATGCTCATCATCAACCTCAGGAATCTAGGTCTAAGCACTTCACTGTGCAGCTGGATTTCAAACCTTCTGACAGGTTGACCCCAAGTGGGTGGCCACACCTGATCATTCCTCACTCTCAACACAGACACTCCACAAGGAGGTGTTCAGAGTCTACTGTTGTGATCCCTATACACGACTGCACATGGCTAACATCACTTTCAAGTTTGCTGATGACACAGCTGTGGTAGGCCAGATATCTAAAAAGAATGAGCAGGCTTACCTGGATGAAGTGCACAGTCTGTCACTCTGTTATCAGGACAACTATCTACTCCTAAATGTAAGCAAGACAATGGAGACAATTTTGGACTTTGGGACAAAACAGCAGCGGCACTACCACCCCCTCAGTATTACCAGCACTCAGGTGGAGAGAGTGGAAAGTTTCACCTGCTTTGGTGTCCACATCAGAGACAACCTATCCTGATCAAAACACAATGACACCTTGGGAAAGGAGGCATGACAACGTCTTTACCACAGGCACCTCAGGGATTTCAGGCTGTTCTCCCAATTAATAAAGAACTTCTACATATCCACCATCGAAAGTGCTGGCAGAAAGTATTACTGCATGGTTTGGAAGCAGCATTCAGCAGGACTGCAAGGCAACAGAGAGTCGTTGAGTCAGCAAAATGCATCTCTGGGTGTGTACTCCCTAACTTTGAGGGCACTGACACCAAGCAATGTCATAACAGAGCAAAGAAAATCATCAGTAATAAAAGCCATTCCATCAGTAGCTTCTTTTCGTTACTGCAGTCATGTAACTGCTACCACTGCCTAAAATCCAGTTCATTGAGACTAAGGAGACTCTTTTTTTGATAGAAAAAATGCATCTTGAATAAGGAAAATATCTAGAATTACAAAATGCCCTATTCTTAACTCTCTTACATTTTTATTTAATTATGATAAATTATTTCACAGATTTAAAATTATATTAATGATTTTTAATATTTATCAAGTAATATATTATTTATATTGTCCTTTTACATTCTTCCCTAAGGAACTGTCATTGGAGTTGAGCAAATAAACATTTCACTACATACTATACTGTATGGAAGTGAAGGTCTTTGATAATCATGTATCTTAAAATAGTTTTTTATTCCCAATCTTTTAACAACCTACCAGGTGTAATCATCAAGAGGAAAATTAGACACGTCCAAATGTTTGTTAATGGCATTTTTATTTGAGAGGCATGATTCAACCAGCCCTCTGGCACTATTAGTATTAGCCCCGAATTTTACTTGCACCGTGTCCCAGTTAACCAACACCCTATAAACCCCACTTTATTGATCCACAAAAAATAAATCAACTTGCTGATTTAGTGTCTATACTACTGTGACCTCAATTAAAAGTGCACTGCTTTCCAAACAAGCAGCCCTGGATTACTAAGGAGCTAAAAAGTCACCTGAATAAGAAGACTATTCTAATCTGGTGACAGACAACCCATACAGTGAATTCTAAAGAAAACAGCTGAAAGAAGGAAGGGAAGCTTCACTGCTAAAACAAGAAACAAACAAACTCAGAATAACAAAGGAGACCTGGAATGGAGATTTTTTTTTTTTTTTTACATAATTGCTGGACTGTAATAGTCCAGGACTCGGTTACTAAATGGGAATGTGGACAAGGTTAATGTCAGGAAGTAATTTTTTTTTTCCTTCCTTTCACTACCGCCTTCGTCTATTAACCAGTCCCACAAACCATTCCTACTATATCAACAACTAATACCACATTAAGTGTTTATGTAGTATGGCCAGTCATGAGTCCACCTCGAATTATTAGTATGGGCTGGTCACAGCCAATGACCAAGTGAGGAGACAGAAATGGCGACTACAAACAGGAAACGCCGCAGGACCTGATGGAGTCAATCCTCGAAATTTCAAGGTCTGTGTGGACGTACTTTATGGTGTCTTTTGACACATGTTCAGCCTGTCACTAGGGCTGCAAAAAGTGCTGCTTCTGTGGAAAACATCCTGCATTGTTCCAGTTCCTAAAAGGCAGGCAACCTTTCACCTAATGACCTGAGTTAAATATTAAGACATTTGACAGGCTAGTCCTGGACTACGAGTCCTCTTGTGAAAGACCACTTGGACCCAATGCAGTTTGGGTTTCGGTCATTGATTGGAGTGGAAGTGCAATTATCTATCTACTCCACAAGGCTTACTCCCGTTTGGAAAAGCTGGCAGCAATTTGAGGATTATGTTTTTTTTTTTTTTTCTCTCCAGTCCCTTAAATATCATCCAGCCATTCCTGATAAGGGATATGCAGGTGGATGAGCCTACGGTGTCCCATATGATGAACTATCAGGCAGACCGCAGTTTGTGTTCTTTTCTCTTCACTCTGTACCCCTTAGACTATAACAGCAGGGCATATCACTTGCAGATATTCCCTGAAACATTTATATTAATGGGGTATACTGACATCGGGGGGGCTGAATGATACAGAGTCTAGGAGTTAGGTGGAAAACTATGTTTTGTGGTGCAAATGTCTTCAAGGAAGAGATTATTGAATTTCACTGCACCAAAGAGCCTCCAGGTCTCGTCGCTACTCACGGAGGAGTGAATGTGTAGGTGATGCACTGCTAAAAAATAATGGGGAGTCCACAGCAAAACAAAAGAACTATTTAAGAAAGGGAAAAGCAGACTTTTTCTTAAGTGACTGCACTTCTTTAATGGGGATAGTGACATCCTTTACATGTATTACAACATCCAATATGCTAAGACTACAAAATTAACTGAATTAAAAATGAAATCACAATATGGCCAAGTGTGATTACTACATCACAGGAGATTTATATATACACACTAAATACTATATGTAGCACCAATACATTGCATGAACTCCATTCATCAGTAAAATTCTTTTTTTCAAGAATTTCCAAAGGTTTTTTTTTTTTTTTTTATTTTAAGAAATAACATACGTAGTCCAAGTCAAACTCCAAAATTTTTGAGCAGCGTGAAAGCTGAAATTTAATGTTCTTCCATTTCCTAATGTTAAAAATGATGCGATAGCACATTTTATGGTAGTCCTCTGACTGAAAGAATCACTTAAACGTCAAAAGGCATACAGAGACAATAGCATTTAGAGAGATTCAGAAAAAATAAACTACAGCACAACATAGAAAACTTCTCACAGCTACGTAAAAGGTCAATGAGACTTGCATGTAGCTAAAAAGTGCTAAAGGAGCACAGAAAGTTAGGTGGAAAGCCTCACATACACATGCAAATCCAGCCGTGCGCTATTCCTTTCTTCAATGTGTGTCTTCATTAACATTTGTATCATTAATATTAAAATACCTATCTTACATGGCAGAAAGTATTATATCTGCATTTTATATTATTTCCCATTATGTTTATTAGTTATTGCTTTCTTTCATTCAAAGATAATTACAATACTGTATTAAAATTGAAAATGAAGCTTCAATACTTACTGAAAAAAATCAACAATTTTAGAATATCTACAGTACATAAATAACATTCTTTTTGAACAGTGTGAGAGATCAAGACAATTTCTGAGCTTTAAACTTAAAAATGTAACAAAACGTTTTAACTCCTGGAATGTGGACATGAACTGTGACCTTTATTCCACAAAATAACATAAATGTGATCTTGTTTATTTTAAGTGTAAAATGTATAAACGCTCTATACAGCCTGAAATCATTGCACTGGCTGGTTGTCAAGGAGCAGCTTTCTGCTTTATACTGTACAGTACAATCTACTACATACTCTAAAAATGTGTGAAGCTCAAGTTAGAACTGACCAACCAGAACCCTCATTAATCATTTTGCAATTTATTAATGGACTTATTTTATTGAATGAAGAGATACATTTTTTTTTAATAAAAAAAAGGATTTTTTTTCTTTAATCATGCCTTTATGTGCATTTAACTTTGATAACTTGGCAACAATACGAGATGTTAAAATGTTTATTATATTGCAGATCAAATTGCAGCATGTGCTAAAATAATCACAATTTGATTTTTTTTTACCAAATCATGCAGCCCTGCCTTCTTCAATACTACTCCTTGTCATCTCATTTCTAGGATAAGTAACAGGATAGTACTTTTCTGCCTACTTTCACCAAAGGTAATGCAAGTATTACCAAGGGCAGAAACTGTCCAGTCGTTGTTCAGAAGAACATTATTCAAGAATATCAATTTAGCAGTTATGTGTATTAGTGTTGCTACGGTTAACACATACATATCTTTATACCTCTGTTCATTTAAGAGTACATTTTAACAATGCAGGGTGCTTTGATTCCTTGTTCAAATTTTGCAATCAAGTTAAAAAACAAAATCAGATCAATCGGATTTTACACAAAAAAGGGAGGCAACGCCAAACTGACCTGACTAATCATCTACAGGAGCATTCTTTCTATATTAAATAAATGATTAAGGACAATTAAAAACACTCATTTAATGCATTATTCAGAAAAAATAGCCACTTAGTTAAATCATGTAGAAACACTGCAGATAATTTATACTTACTGTATATAACCAAAATCGATAAATTGAAAACAGTCAATGAAATACCAAATCTGTAAAGTCTGTGAATCCCTTGATCCACATTATCACCAGTGGCTAAACCAGAGCAGCTAATATTATGAACACTTTTGATAACCGATTCTAGATTTGCCTTCTTTAATTTGAATTGGAAAACTTGGAATGATTATAAATAAAAGGTTTATTAAGATATATCAAATTTTGAATTAGCAATGTCAAAAACTAAACTCTCATTTTTTATAGAAACATTTAGGAGAAAATTGGCATAAAATTAAGCCTTTTCTAAAACCTAATAGAAAATATAGCATCCTAATAATACTCAAAGAAAAAAATCATACTACTGTATCTAAATTACCAGAATGCCTCAATTACAATTGCAAAGTAAAACTGAAATAATGGCTAATAGATAAAATTCCAGATATTACTAACACGCAAAACAAAAAGTTAATATTAAGTTCCAGCCACATAAAACAGTCCAACAGTACTTGAAACTGCAACAGCAACCTTGCCCTAAAGCATGTCTCACGTTCATTTATAATACTTTATGGCTCATATTCAATAGGAAAACTGAGCAATTAGCAAAGTGAACATAGACAAGTAGATTTTCATTTGTTCTAGCTTTGTCCCGGAAAAAACACAAATATTGCCATCGTAGCATTTCCCAAAAATATCATTCAAACATTAGGCAAAGTGATTTGTACAAAAATTGGTAATTTCTGTATGTATTGCCACTAGTCGGCTGGTGTTATGATCACAGTTTCTTCTAATACAGGAAGAAAATTATTGATGTTTTTGATAAACTATTTAAGCAAAGTGCATTACTGACGTATTATCGGATTCCAAAACTCTGTACTCCTCACTGATCAAAAGATGATTTATAATGGTGGTTAGTCATTTCCTTTAAATGTATAAAAAGAGGAACAAGACAAAAAAAAAAATGAAAACCAGCTAATGCTCACTTTAACATTAAATGAAAGGCCCTGTCCTGTCAAATTACACTCTTTCTATGAAAGGTAATTATTTAAAGCAGGAATTGATATGACAGCTTAAATGTTAACATTTACATTTAGTAGCACTTTCTGTGTAACTATACCTCAGACTGTGATTTTTCTCCCCCTGTGCTCTCACAGATCATTCTTGGTGAACTGTTCCATTGTCAGTTTTACTGTGTGGTACCTTCAGGTTATAGTTATTTGTTTTGACCTTTACATTGTTCAGTAAATACATTCAAATAATTTATCACCATCTACAGCACTGGTATTTTTGGCATTTCTATCATTACATCATAAAGGTTACAAAGCAGAAATGGTGTGCCTTTAACCTTACTTTTCAGTGTGGAAATCATTTTTGACCTTTGTTACATTTTACATTACTGTATTACACACACTATTACTATGTTGATGTAAAGATATGACAAAACTACACTGTTAAAATTCACACAATAGGAGTTAACACCACCAAGACTGGAAAGGCTACAGTTGGATTTAAAAAGACACTCCAGAAGAAAAAACACTAATGTTTGCCACAAAAAACAGATCTAGAAAATGCAGATATGTACTGGAAGAAGCAACAAGGAATATTATTAATCCAGCATGTTAACAACAATTTACCGCCATCAGAAAGAAAAAGAAAACAATTTTCTGTTCCCTTAACAAGGGAGAAATTATAACAAAACATTTTAACTAAACTGACTATGTCTTTTATGGATATCTAGTGACCAAAATTCCAAAGAAAAAAAAAATTGCCAAATATTTCATATCTGTGAAAACAATGTATAGGTATATGGAAGAAAACAAGCTATTTGTGCTTTGTATATGATAAGAAATTTTTACAAAATTTGCACCATACTTTGTCACACTCGGTATTAATCTTTAAACTGTCAAAAAACAAAGAAGGATTACCAATTACAAACTAAATATGTGTATACAAGCATTTACAATTTTGAAATCACCTAAAAATATTCATATTTTTCATAGAAATTTTGATAATCAAGATACCATTTGGACGATTTATAATACAGTTATAACATTACTAGTGTTGCTAATGGGTTTTACTGCTTGAAATGACTGGTTTTTAATTATTCACATATGACTGCAAAGTCCCGTTTTCAGCAGTGTCCCAATTGGTAAACTTGTTCAGCTTATTCTTAGACATGTTTAAATGCTAATTGGCTATTAGTGAAACTTGTGTAATTGCATTTGAGTGCTTAAATCCGTTATTCTGTTCAATATAACAAGTAAATTGTCTTTCCTTGGATTGCAAGATAAGAACATTCTTAAAAGTTCAGTTCTGGGTTCAGATATTGAAACAGCTTTCTCAAAAAAGTCATCCTTTTTTGGTAGAATGAGAGCTACTCCGTGTGACAGACTGCAAAAAAAAAACAAAAAACTGAAGATTTCAAACAAAGGTGTCAATGACTGTCTTGAGCGAAGAGTGCAAACTGGATCTAACCATGACAGAAAAAGAAGAGGAAGGCCCAGATGCACAACTGCAGAAGGCGATAAGTATATCAGTGTCTGTAGTTCGGGAAGCAGACACCTTATAGGAACTCAGTGGCGTCTTCCTTAAATGCACGCCAAAAAACAGCGTCATCTGCAACAGTGAAATTATAAAAGTTTCATTAATAGCCAATTGCCATTTAAACGTGTTCAAGGAAAGCTAGAGAAGTATATGATTAGAACAACGAAGAAACTGCTGCTAAAAATGGGGAATTGCAGTCATATGCGAATAATAATGTATATTGGCTGTATTTTAAAATCAATGTAATTGTATCTTGATTAAAAAAGGTATCAGTTTATATCAAAAAACATGAAAACTTGATTCCAAACTTTTGCATCCTAAATTTATTCAGTTTCACACTTTGTTAAAACTGCCATCTGCCCCCTTTTATTATACATAATAATCGTACTACTCAAAACGTTTGAGCTGTTTCATTTGCAAAATAAAAAACAAGCTATGATTAATACAAGTCTCAACATTACGATTACATCTAGTAAAATGGCTGTATTTTCAACGAACAATCTATGATTTGACAATGTCAAGCAACATGTTAACCTAGTAAGTGAAGATTGTAATTTTACTGTTGTAAAATTTTCGACAATGCCAAATAATCGGAAATACTAAATTACTAGATTTCCGTGATCTCGGTCTGCAAGTAGTTGTTAGAGCCCGTTTTTGCCAAAATTTACAGTCAGTTCGTAGCATTCATTATCACTTGTTGACCCAGATTGCGGGGAACATGCACAGCAAAGTGTGTTTTTTCGACTTTTTACTTTCTTTTCACAGTTTCCGGTTATGTTGACTGGGTATAATAATAACAACGAATTAAAACCTTATTCAAATAACTATACTAATTTAAAAAGTAAAGGAGATGAACAATAACCCTTATCATATTACAGAAACAGTAAGACAGTCTCCTAATTGCACCTGAAGAAAGAAACACTTAAGTTGACAACTGCTCACTGTTTAACAGGTCTTTCCTTCTGGATTTCCCTCACCTTCACACACTAGACTTCTTCTGTGCCGATTTCTTGTTCGCTTAATCGTGTTCAACCTAATGTGGCTCTTGTTGAGAAGTTAACCAATCACTAACCGCAAAAATATCCCTTTGCCCGCCCTTCAAGTAAAATAATGCATTCTAATTGGACGGTAAACCCGTGACGGTTATTTAAGTTGTCGCAATAGGATAGTGGCATTTTCCACTCGGAAGCATAACATAACAGTAGTGTTTTGTGCAAACAGGTTGACGGTCGCCGCAGTAAAAGTAAGAATGTAAAGTGTAGTGTGCACTAGGTGACGCATCTAATGGTTTCCGAATAATGATTAGTAATAGTTTATACTTTATTTATTTTTTGTTACGAACATCGTCACATGATTGTCTAACTATTGGTCTAACTAAAGACGATGGTCCCCTTTGTATCTGTGGCGCAGTGTTTAGTACTGCAGTTTCACGGGCAGCTGTGTAAGAGTTTCCATTCCGCTTGTTGCTTGCAGTCTGTTTGTAGCTTTCTTACGATTCTTAGGTTTTCTTCCTGCATTATGAAGATGTGCGTGTTGATTCTAAATTAGTTTCTGCAGGAGTGAGTCCTGAGGTGGACTTGACACATGTCAAGGGTTAAATTCTACAGCATGCCCACTGCTGTCCTGACAGAAGTAAGAAAGGTTAGGGAATAGTTATGCTACAGGCTAACGTGTATTGCTGAAAAGTAAATAAGAACAGAAAGAATTAATATAAAAACAAATCTTCATAGGAAATGTGTTTTTTTTTAAATATGCCGTTTGAGGTTTGTTTTGCTTGTTAGCAGTTTATTCAATCAAAAGCATTGTTAAAACCACATTAATTAAAGTGGAGAAAATGGGTTCTTGCCATCCTAAACTCAATAAGCAAGTTACAGCAAAAGCAAAACCATGAATTAATGTTGGGGTTCATGGATCATAATTCTGTCCATGATTAATCAGTTGAAACACTTTAATGAAACAAAGCATACACTAAATAGAAATTGATTGATGACATTTGTTAAAATTATTTTCTTAATAATGCCATGGATCTGTATAGCCTGTAGCGGCATTCTCCCCTTATACCCTATTTTAAATTGAATATAAATGTGAACTAGGAAACTGTAGTATTTTATTTATGTGGTTAGGTTATTTATATTTTATATATTATGAAAGCTATTTTATCTGTTGTGACGGATGGCCTGAGCCCTTGCCTGGCCGGGACGTCCTGAATGTGGAAGGATCTAGGAAGAGAGTTCAAGACCGTTTTTCCCCCGGACCGGTCGAGGGCAGCCCCCTTGGCTTGAAGTGATGCCACAGGTTGTGAGTATGGAAGCTCAGACCTGCTGGGGCCCATGACCACCACAAGGGGGCTCTTACACTTTTACAGAGCCCTATTTGGCAGCACTTCTACCACACCTGGAATTGCTGCTGGAAGAAGCTTGTTGGGCACCTGGACTCTTTCCGGGTGCCCTATTAAGGGAGCCAGTTACCACCAGTCGGGGCCAGAGTCGGGAGGAAGAGGACAAAGCCTGAGTATTAGTGGAGGCGGAAGGACTGGCGGCAAATAAGGGACTGAGCTTTACTGTGTGTGCTGGATTTATGTAAATAAACCTGGTGTTGTGTGCAAAACTTGTCTCTCTGCCTGTCTGTGTCGGGTTGGGGTGGCTGTATGCGCCCTGGGCTTCACACTGTGTCTCATCATAAACATAAATATACCCTTTACATAAGAATGTAAAAAAAATCACTTGTCATTTATATATAACAATGCCTCTTAAACAGCAATTATTTTATCCTAATAATTAGCTTGTTTTTAATGGTGTGTTCTTAAGAATTACTTATGCATGCTTTGAATTCTGTTTTCTTTTTGTTTAATGTGTTGTTGCTTTACAAATTCTGTGCATTTTTCTATGACTTCAATAATAAATTGTGCTTGGCAAACAGCTGTTTATAAACTTTATTCAGAGCCTAAATTGAGATAATACCCAAGGTATTTTGCAACTGCAGAATACAGCTGTATATAGAGGATGGGGCAGCATGGTTTCAGGAATGCAGAAGGTATGGTTTTTGAAATCTTCCCTACATTATTCTGAAAGTATACCTGATATCTTTTAAAATTTGTGCAACCATGTGAGGACCTGGGGCAAGCCAAGTTTGCACCACAGTTTTAATCATGTCCCCTTTGCAGTGTTCTCCCCAGAATTTTTTTCCTGCCGGGTGGCAGAAAAAAGTAGGCGGGATGGGGAAATTTTGTGGTGGGGAAATTAAATGTGCACTATTTTTTATTAGTTAATTATTATTAATTATTTTCCAGTGCTGAATATGACTTCCTTTTTTAAGGTTTGACACTTGTGCTAGAATATTTTTATTAAATTTAAGAAGTACCCAATTCAGGATCCTGCAACCCTAACAAAAATTTTAAATAACAATTATTATGACATAAACCAAGAGCACAAGTATTGTCACTGTCGGGAAGCAAAGTGAAAACAATGAAAAAAAAGTATGGGAAACCTATCCATCCATCCCGCTATATTCTAACTACAGGGTCACAGGGGTCTGCTGGAGCCAATCCCAGCCAACACAGGGCACAAGGCAGGAAACAAACCCTGGGCAGGGTGCCAGCCCACTGCAGGGCACACACACAGCGACAATTTAGAATCACCAATGCACCTAACCTGCATGTCTTTGGACTGTGGAAGGAAACCCACGCAGACACAGGGAGAACATGCAAATTCCACGCAGGGAGGACCCAGGAAGTGAACCCTGGTCTCCTAACTGTGAGGCAGCAGCACTACCCACTGCGCCACCGTACCGCCCCGTGGGAAACCTAATGAAGAAAAATTTTAAAATATTCCTCAAAGCCAACTTGTATATGCAGAAGGCATCTTCAGTTAAATACTTATTCTTCTTTTCTTCCTAGAGGCCCAGTTGTCTGCAGCTTTCCCATAATCAAAGTCCCCAGGATCTAGGCCCTCCAAGGAGATTAGCATGAGATTGTTCAGCGTGCTTTGATTCATGCGATTTCTCAAACATATTTTGATCCTTTTAAGTGCAGAAAACCCCCTTTCACATTCAGCTGTGCTCACTGGGATCACCAGCCCAATATGAGCTAGTTTGGCTAAATTTGGAAACGACTCTTTGAGCTCTGATGTCGTTGCCATTTTTAATAAAATCTGTTTTGGACTGAAGTCTTTGTATGATTGACTTCTGATCATTTTTGACGCAACTGTCCATTCTTGCCAGCTACTTTCATATTTTAAAATTGGAGGGTTGCCATTTTTGGAGTAATGACCGAAAAGAATTTTAGCAGACTCACTTGAATCGTGAGTTTCTGCATTGAAAACCTTTGAAAAGCTGGAAATAATTGGCATGTCAGGGAATCTTGCATCTAGGTGCTTGATAACTGTCTCTACGTATTTATCATATATTGCAGTTTTGAATAACATTACATCACTCTGTGTATAAACAATACGGAGATCTGACCATTCTTCTGCCAGACAATGATGAAGGCATTGAAAATATCTCCCAGGAACGTCTTTCAAATTCATGATTTTGATGATTTTGTGGCAAGCAAAATTGGCTCAATTTCGGTAAGACTGACATCTTGCCTTCGCCAAGCCTTAGATAAGTTGGACAACAAAGGTAATACATCTGAAAGCATCATAAGAGAGGAAACAAAATTGTATGTTTTAATACATCTGCTTAATCCTTCAGCTGTGATGTCATTTCGTTCAGTAACCTCTTGTTGTGATGTAGGATTTTGCATATAACTTGATAAATGTTTTGTATGTCTTTATTTATAATTTAGGCAAACCAAGTGGTGAGAGGTATTCATGTTTGCCTTCCCCCATCCCCCTTTTTATGACTGTCTCTTTGTAATTTTATGACAGGATTTGGGGGGATGTGTCTTAAACCAGTTTGATCTCCCACACAAAGCCAGGTTAGTGTAATATATGGTCTTGGAGGTAGAGCAGGAGATAAGATGTTCTATTTCACCCATTGGTCTGAGGTATGGCTGTTTGGAATTGGCTTGTCTCAGAGGCCTTCAAGTACCATGATGTCCTATTGGTTCTAGGAATTGGAGAGAACATCTATAAATGTACTTGCTCAACCACATTCTCTCTCTGACTGACCCACATATGAAGAAGCATCTCTCTTGCTAACCTGTGATGATGAAGACAACACAATGAAGAGCACAGCTCAGCAGCCATATTGAACAGACATGTGGCTGAAAGCTGAGCACCAACGATGCCTTAACTAGAGACATTTTAAGTAACTGCAAGTCTGTGTGCCACCTGAATTACACATCACCATTTTATCAGGTTGTATGGTTGCCAATATTCAAATGTACTTTGCATTTTGTTATTATTTATGAATATTATCAGTAATACATTATTTTATGTGTAACTTAACTCCTGCTTGTCTTTTTACTACATCTAATTGCCTGAGGTTATAGATATAGAAGGGAAGGTGGGGATAAGTTATATACAGTGGTAAGTCTGTGAGATTAGGTATTCTAAGGCTACATATTAATAATACAATAGGGACAGTAGAGCAATATATATATTACTCTACCAAGATAAAACAATTGGCGTAGTCGGCAGGATTTTGGGGTAACCAAGTTTTGCACCCTGTTTGCAAATACTGTTTTGATGTATGTGTTTGTTTATGTATGTGAATTTTAGGGCACCCAGTGTACAAATGCGGTGGAAGTAAAACATTGTTTGGTTGCTGAATGGAATATAACCAACAAAGTGTAGAGACTTCATGTGTGTCACAAGGACACCCGCATGTTTGTTAGTGCTGGTGGTAGTGAGTCCCTAATTAAAGTGCTAGGGAGTGGTGAAAGATGCATGCGTCATTCATACGGCATTTAAGTGGTTAAAGTGCTAGGGAGTGATGGGACATGCATTCGTCATTCATACGGTACTTATTTGTTTAGAATCTTTGTGTATGTATGTGTATGTTTGCTTACAGGGGCAAAAGTAGGCCAACCCATAACGAATTTGGCAAATTGTATTAGAGTAAATTGTAGACTTAGAAATGCCTAAGTTCATTTTAAAGTCAGCCATCTTCCAGTGGAGTGGCAGAGGAAGCAGGCTAAAGCTAGGAAACCTGTAGTGCAGGTAGAGAAAGCAGAAGCTGAGCTGAGTGTGCCACAAAATGGAAGGGGGCTGGAAGGATTAAAAGCAAGAAAACAGAGATCAGGTTTAAAGAAGACAGCTGCTGTTATAAGAGGTTTACTAGCTTGTATTATTGGTAATAAGGAAGATCATGATAAGGAAGAAAATAGCAAAGTGAATGAAAGTGAAAGTTATGGAATGTTGAGTGAGAGTTTTGAAAGATGTAACAGTTGGTGTGATAATTGTGAAGTGTTAGCATGTAGAACATCCACTGCTAAAGTAGAAAGCAGTGAAAGAAGTGGAAACAAAGAGAGAAAACCACCCATGGTGAAAGTTAGGGCAATAGTAACCAGATCGGACTGGAACCCTAAAACATGGGTGGGTGACTTACATGAGACAGATGAGTGCTCAGATAAAGAGTGGGAATGTGAGTGTGAGGAAAAGGAGAGAGATGAAAGGAAGGAAAACAGCAAGGGTGTTTTCTTCCTTTATTCTCCACTGCACCACAATCTCCAAGTAATTCTGAGGTCTGTCCAGTATTTAAAGAGCATGCTACACTGATAGATATTTCACCACTGTTAGGAAAGGTAACCAGTGCTGCACTGAAATTTGATTTAGGACAAAGAGATCAGATAGAAGGCAGAGGAGCTGGTGAGTGTGAATGGCAATTGTTGACTAGAGGGCATGAACTGGATATTGGCTTAAGAATACTGAATAAAGAAAGTGTGGAATTAAAACAAAGAACAATGGAAATGAAAGGAATTCAAGTGCTTGTGTGTGAAAGGTCTGAATGTGCTAGTGCAAGAATGGCTGAGTTGGAAAGAAAGTGCACCAGTTTAGGAGTTGGTTTGAATGAAACAGGACAAGCCAAAGAACAAAGGATGGGGGATGGTGCAGCAGGAAGTTTTACAAGCTCAGGCAGGAAGCCAGGAATGCACAGGGGTGTGAAGGTCCTAACAGCTGTGCTAGGGCCAGCAGTAATTAAAAAGCACACACACTTAGGTTCAGTAATTCGAAACCTGACTGACCAGTTGTTCAAAAAGACAGCCTATGACTCTCCATGCAATAAAATGGAGAAAAGTGAGCTGGTCTTTAGTAAAGAACACAGGTCAGTTTTAGCAGAAATGCTGGATTTAGAACTTGGGTTCTGGAGAGGCTTCAGTCCACACTTTCAGGTAGCAGTTACCATACAATAAAAAAAGGACACACAGGCAATGAAAAAAATAGAAGGGTAGCAGCAGGAAGACAGGAAAGGAAAACAGTTATTTCTGTTTCAATTTTCTGGCCTTTTGCAATAGTGCTACTTCTATTGTAAGGTTTTTATGGACTTTGGTTTGGTGCAGGTAATAAATAGTGAAGGCAATTAGCAGAGTAAAATCCATGCAGGAGATCGGGTTACCATTGGCACATTGGAGCAAAGTGGCACTAGTGCCAAGCTGTTCCAATGAATGCCTGGAAGCAAAGTTTGAGTTTTGGCACCAGGTCGACAGCCAAGAAAATGAGATGGACAGAAACTGCTTTGTCACCTTCCATTTTGCAGACCTGCCTACATAGTGAATGAAAAAAAAAGAAAGAGGAAAAGACAACAAGCAAAGACCAAAGACAAAGACATGAAGAAGAACTGAAGAGACAGCAAAGAAAAGACACTTACTGGGGTTTAAGTGAGTAACAAGTCCACAAGTCATGCAATAATAGGACTAGTCACAACAGCTATAGTTTAAAAGGAAAGGTTTGTTCATTACTGCAGCAAATTTATATTCCAAGGGGTGGAAACTGAACAAACCAGTTAGGAATGCCAAAAATAAGGGGATTACTTTTGTGCTCATAAAGTATACATTCTGGGTATTAATTAATTAAGAGGGATAATTAATAATTAATAATATTAAGGAAAATGTATACTAAGAAAATTGGTGAACTTTTCAGGAAAGCAGGTGCAGCTGATACATTTGCAAGACATATGGGCTCCGATGTTTAGGTATAGTCTAATTGGGAAAATATGGAAGCCCTGCTGAGATTGTCGGCTATGGTGCAGGCACAGGACCAGTGGGCCAATTCTAACCTGAGGTGTTTAGCACAACGAGTATGCATATGGTGAGCAAACAACTCTAGGGGTGGCCTATGGGGGGAATGATGAGAGTTGCAAAGCTTTGATGTCTCATGGTGGTGATGCCAGCCTATACTGGTAAAGGCTGATGGCAGTCAAGAGTTGCACCATGGGTAGGAAAGCACAAGAGGCAACTAAGTCAACCCCAAATGTGTGCAGAGGGCCACAAATGTTGGTTTGTGAACAGTTTATGCAGTGGCACATGGCTGTCACTTGGGCAGAAGTGGTTGTACTGGCACCTGTGGCATGTTACCTTTCAAATTTTGATGTTAATTGTACAGTTGCATATGCTTAGATAGTTTGGGACAGGGGTCTAATTAGCAGTTAGACAGAGAACAAGTACAGATTAAAAATTCACACAATAGACTCAATTGTAGTGGGCTAGTTTAGTGGAAGGGGTGGACTTGTCTCATTTTGAACCACCAGATCTGATGACATATGAGACTGCAGAAAGAGTTGACGCAAGCTGGAGCAGATACAAGTCATCGGGAGCGCTTCCAAGTTCTTCAGATTGTCTTTGAAATAAAGAAGATATGTAATGGACAAATGGTCACGGACAACTTTTAACACTGGGAGAGCAAATACTGCCAATCAATGCACAAGTTATGCATCAGACTCTTGAAACAATTTAAAGACATTGTGTATAAAGACACTGTACAAAACATTCATCGGGGTGGAGTGTTGTGATGTAGGATTTTGCATATAACTTGATAAATGTTTTGTATGTCTTTATTTATAATTTAGGCAAACCAAGTGGTGAGAGGTATTCATGTTTGCCTTCCCCCATCCCCCTTTTTATGACTGTCTCTTTGTAATTTTATGACAGGATTTGGGGGGATGTGTCTTAAACCAGTTTGATCTCCCACACAAAGCCAGGTTAGTGTAATATATGGTCTTGGGGGGTTGCAGGTGTTAAATGTACTATTTCTCCCATTGGTCTGAGGTATGGCTGTTTGGAATTGGCTTGTCTCAGAGGCCTTCAAGTACCATGATGTCCTATTGGTTCTAGGAATTGGAGAGAACATCTATAAATGTACTTGCTCAACCACATTCTCTCTCTGACTGACCCACATATGAAGAAGCATCTCTCTTGCTAACCTGTGATGATGAAGACAACACAATGAAGAGCACAGCTCAGCAGCCATATTGAACAGACATGTGGCTGAAAGCTGAGCACCAACGATGCCTTAACTAGAGACATTTTAAGTAACTGCAAGTCTGTGTGCCACCTGAATTACACATCACCATTTTATCAGGTTGTATGGTTGCCAATATTCAAATGTACTTTGCATTTTGTTATTATTTATGAATATTATCAGTAATACATTATTTTATGTGTAACTTAACTCCTGCTTGTCTTTTTACTACATCTAATTGCCTGAGGTTATAGATATAGAAGGGAAGGTGGGGATAAGTTATATACAGTGGTAAGTCTGTGAGATTAGGTATTCTAAGGCTGCATATTAATAATACAATAGGGGACAGTAGAGCAATATATATATTACTCTACCAAGATAAAACACCTCTCTTTCTAGTGCAGCTATGACACTCATCATACACTGTCGTAGTGAGTGCACTACAAAGTCATGAGACAGCCATCTAGGGTCACTGGCCATTTTCAGCTTAATCTGGGGAATGTTCAGAATATTTTGGATTTCCGTTAAACCAGCCATCCTAACTGAAGAATTTTAGAAAAAATAGAACAGCTGCCTTAAGATGTCATTCAGTTTTGTTAAACAAGGTACAGCAGCTGCTGCTTGGGCACTTGCAAGGACCAATTGGTGGTTTACACAGTGGCAGTTGACCAAGAGTCCAGATGTTTTATCTTTAAGCAGTTTTGCCACACCTTTCTGTTTCCCAATCATAACAGCAGTTCCATCTGACCCTAGTCCAACCAGATTAGCAGTTTTCAAGCCTGTAGTGTCCATAGTCTCACTCAGTGTGTTGGTTACAGTCTCCGCTTTGCTATCAATCGTATTGCGGGTTGATACAAAACTAATTCTGACCACTTTAGTGACATGGCAAATATATTTCAAGTAAATAATTAATTGTTTTACAACTTAGATGTCTGTGGTTTCATCACACAGAATACTGAAAACATTTTCAGCCTGTATATTTTTCAGTATGTTAGACTTTATTTCTGATGCTAAGACATCCAGCAGCTCTTGCGTTATTCTTTCAGAGGAGTAATGTGCATTTTTACCAACATTGAGATGTTGTAAAAAGGAACAACCCATTTCTTTACAGTGTTCCAACAGCTTTTCAAAGAATGTTGTATGTGGCAACTAATTTTTTGCCAACCAATACATAGATCTTAAAGCTCCCACAAAGACATCTCTATTAAGTTATTTAACACAGATACAGATCTTTCAATTTGACCGATTCCAGTTTGCTCAAGTACATGCTTTCCTAAAGGGTCAGCAGAAGACTCAATATAAGTTTTACTTTTTTCATGGTCCAGCGGGCTTTCTTTTTTAATTTTTGTGCATGGCACATTTACCCAAGGTAACACCCTCCTTGGGGGGTGTTTGTTTGAATATTTCATGCACAATGAGCACCAGATACCATTTTCTTTGACCATTATCCAATCAAAATCTTTAAACCATTGTTTGTTTATGCCGGATAAGCAGTGCTTACGTTTATCAATTGGCAGAGTGTGTGCTGAAGAGATTTCCCCTGATGGACCAGCCTCTGCAATGTCTTCTCTGAAATTGCCACATCAGGAGTTGACGCTGCTCCTTCATTAATTTGTGGCGTCTCTTTTCTGAAATAACTGAGCAGTGTTGTTTTCTGAAAACTTTTTTTACTCATGTTGGTAAAACGTTTGGAAAAAATTAAAAGTAACTATGAATAAGACTTTTGAGTGGGAAAGTGAAAGCCTGTTGGATATTCAATGCACACTTGCACTATGCCAGGGCAAGATATGAAAAAAAAGATGAATGGCAGATGGGTCACTTTAACAAAACCCTCAGCAATTAGTGACAAAACTTTTGCTCAGAACACAGTGTGTGCTGCAAGGGTTTCTGCACAATTTTTGCAATATGGATGCAAGTCCAAATTTGAGCAAATATAACAACAGCAGATGGGGTCACTTTAACAAAACTCTCAGTATAAGGGAAATATAAAAACGGCAGATGTAGTCACTTTAACAGGAACCACAGTGAGTGCTATAAGGATTTTTGCACACAGAACACAGGCTGGTCCCACTAGTCTTTTTTTTATTTTATTATTTATACTGACTCTGCATACAATGTAATCCTGAATGCTAACAGAAGGCGTTATAGGTTTGTAACACCTTCTATTAACGTATCACAGTCCTCCTCTCACCCGCCCACCTCCACATCCTCTTTGCTTGTGAACTGCAGCTCTGCCCCCACTATTTGCATGTACAGCCCCCTCTGGCCGCCCACCTCCCCATACTCCTTGCTACTGTATTAAGCCTCTCCGCCCCCGCTATTAGCATGTACAGCCCCATCTTGCCTGCCCACCTCCCCATTCTCTTTTCTTGTGAACTCCTCTCCGCCTAGTCCCCACTATTAGCTTTTTCATCATCCAGTGATCAGCAACATCCCGCCCGCTTGCCCCTTGCCATCTGTGAATGTAGATTTGTGGCTGTCATCTCGCAATGTCATGCAAGAAGACCCTCGGGCACTCACCTAAATTAGCCGGGCAGAGCGCCCATCTAACAGATGCTAGGGAGAACACTGCCTTTAATAAATGACAGCTAGCCAAGGGAGAAGAGCCGAAGGTGCCACTTTGTTACCATCTGTAGTTGTCCACAGGCCAGTGGTGGGCAGAGTACATCCTGCCAAAGATCAGGCATGCTTTTTCTGGTTTAAAGCAACTGACTGAAGATCAAGAAAGGGGCTCCGATAATTGAACAACAAGAACTATAACAGTGGGTCCAAACAGGAGACAGTGCCTTGGTTGCAGCATCAGCCATCGTATTGAATTGCATATTTCCTGATAACCAAAGAGGAAGGAAGGAGTAGTGCTGTTAGTAGGTTATGTAACAAGGGGCTATCCTGAGGAGGCCCTAAAGCCTCTTTCTTTTGTAACCACTGACACAATATCACCCAACACAGTCCCGGATTCAAATAAAGGATTTCTTCACCAACATGTTTTCTAGTGAACACAGCTCAAATACACAATTATGGAAAACAAGATTATTTTCTCTTTCTTTCCTTTCTCCAAGTAAATGTCACCCGCTACTTCCTGACTCTGACTCACCAAGGAGATGCAACGGGATCCTTATAAACTGAACCGGAGAATGTCTCCAGGGTCACAGCAGTGGCCATTCGGAGCACTTCTGGGTGTTACAGAAACCAGGGCAGTCTTTTCCCAACAGCAGACTCTTTTGGCACCCAAGGACACCAACAGGGCTTCTCTTCAATTCGCATGCAACTCTGTGGGAGTCCATAGGCAGGGGGGGATACTAGAAATTTTGTGCCCAATAAAATAATATAATATTTGGCCCTGTACCATAAGCCAAACAATCATGTGGTAAAGCACATTTAAGGGTCTGTGGCAGTATGAGTGTTTTTTAGTTAAAAATGGTGTGATCAAGCTCAGAGCAGGCATGGGTGCCAAGCACCCCCAGGTTATTAATGGGGAAATTGGCTGGTCATGCATTCACATACATATTACATGTTTCAGCTGGTTTCCTCATTAGCACTTAGGGTTTTGTAATTAAGGCACCTACAGCCACTTGATTATAAAGGGTATTTGTGTAGAGAGATTGGGAATTCAGAACAAAAGAATAAGATCTGAAAATCAAAGAGCAAGAGAGTAGAATCAAGCGATCAAGCGGTGACAAGGACAGGTGGCATGGCAGTCAGAAGTTGGCCCATGTGGAGTGAGCAGACAGCAGTCACAGGGTAGGATGGTTCCTGTTGAGCATCGGGGAGGCAGGAGGGACCAAAGGTCTCTGGAAATCATTTTGCAGACACAAAAAGATAGTGGTGGGACATGGAAGCTGGGCTTGGAACATTGCAGCAGTGACTGACTGAAATGGCTGTGGCACATACTAGTTTTTTAAAGGTTGGTCACATACACTGGTGTCTGAGCTCCTAGCTAAGCATACATGTCGGTGTTCTGGGGCTGAGAAATTTTAGAGAGCCACCAAGGCTCCTAAGAGAGAGAAGTCACAATTTTATCATTGTTTTAAGACTTTTGGATTATTTATTTATGGAATAGTTAACCTCAACTAGACACTGTTTTTATTATAGAGAATTTATTTATTGAAGAACGGGTCTTGTACTGCACTTTATTTATTGTTGGAGTACTGACCGGAGTAAAAACACTAAGCATGTTATTGCACCAACCCTTGTTGTTTATATGTCCTCATTTGCCTATTTATCAATGTTCTGGGTTCAAGGGAGTATGCCAGCAGCATTACAGAGCCCCCCACCATGACCTGTATAATGTCTGTGTAATCACATACACCCCACCACTAACCTATTCAAAGCATTTGATCACTTAATCTATACATGCTGGTATAGCTATAGTTGAGTCTTATACTTAATAGGTCTGTCAAATTAGGTAAAAAATAAGGTTTACTTATTGATTTAAAAATTAGTAAATGTTCAAATACATTTGAACTTAGGTTAACAATTCTAGGTGTTACTTGTTTGCACGTTATTTTATATGTTATTATTATGGTAAAGGCAGCAACATCAAGAATAAAAGCCAGTAGGAAAAAATAAGTGCAATACTATTTAAATAACAGAGCCATCAAAACAGCGCACAGGTGCAGTCTATAAAAGAGAACCATCTGCACAGATGTCTTGTCTTCAGTCTAGAATTGACGGCTGGGTGAGCTAGAACTTGCTAGTATACTAAGCTATACAACCATCCATAAAAAGGAGCTGGTACCATACTTTCCTAAATTATTATTTATACTTTTATATTTTTAGTGTCTGCAAAGCATTCAGTGCTTATGACAATGTTGCATTGATACAGTAGCCTTTATATGTAAGGGATGCTTGAAATCACCTTTTTCAATGAATGCATAGTGACATGATCAAAAAAGTAATATGCACATACTGTATGTGCCATACTACCTTGAATTCACACAAGAAAGCCCAGTTGAAATTGACCATGATTGTTTAAACAAGCTAAATGCAGTCATTATTTTATTTTTCTCAGGCTCAGTGGTTTTTTACTCCTTCAGACCAGAATACAATATGTTGTATATAAACTAAGGTGTTGTAATTCAGTTGAATAAGTTGATGCATGTGTTCGTGTCTCAAAAATGAATTGACTGGATATACTAAAAGTTGCACTGTAATGCCATCCATCCATCCATTTTCTAACCCGCTGAATCCGAATACAGGGTCACGGGGGTCTGCTGGAGCCAATCCCAGCCAACACAGGGCAGGAACCAATCCTGGGCAGGGTGCCAACCCACCGCAGGACACACACAAACACACCCACACACCAAGCACACACTAGGGCCAATTTAGAATCGCCAATCCACCTAACCTGCATGTCTTTGGATTGTGGGAGGAAACCGGAGCGCCCGGAGGAAACCCACGCAGACACGGGGAGAACATGCAAACTCCACGCAGGGAGGACCCAGGAAGCGAACCCGGGTCTCCTAACTGCGAGGCAGCGGCGCTACTCACTGCGCCACCGTGCCGCCCTTGCACTGTAATGCTCATGTAAATATTTAGTCCTCGTTACAGGTCAGCACTTGCAGTTTGTGGGTTTACTATTTGCAGATCTGCCTATTTACAGTGTTGTCATTAATAATTAAGTTAAAATTTTTTTGCAAGTTTTACAACCTATCTTCTTCTTCTTCTTCTTCTTCCACTCCATCTTCATCTTCTTCCTCTTCTATGTGTGTGCTTGATCAACCAACTTGGTCCTGCACTTCCTCACCAGTCAAGCCCTTTTCCTTCAGATCTCCTTGTACTTAATCCATTCTCCTCTGCTTTGGCTTCCCACACTTTCTCTTCACCTGTACTTCCATTTTCCTCACTGTTTTAGCCCACATACTCATTGTCTGTCCTCATCACATGTCCATACCAACAACAACAACAACATTTATTTATATAGCACATTTTCATACAAAAAAATGTAGCTCAAAGTGCTTTACATAATGAAGAATAGATGAATAAAAGACACAGTTAGAAAATAAAATAAGTCAACATTAATTAACATAGAATAAGAGCAAGGTCCGATGGCCAGGGTGGACAGAAAAAACAAAAAAAAACTCCAGATGGCTGGAGAGAAAAAAATAAATAAAATCTGCAGGGATTCCAGACCATGAGACCGCCCAGTCCCTTATGGGCATTCTACCTAACATAAGTGAAATAGTCCTCTTTGGATTTAGGGTTCTCACGGAAGGACTTGATGATGATGGTCACGTAGACTTCTGGCTTTTAGTCCATCAATGTTGGAATGTTGGAGCATCATGATGCTTTGAGTAGGTGGCGGTGGCACAGGCCGCCACCACAAAGGAACCGGAAAAAGAAACAGAAGAGAGAGTTGGGGTCAGTACGGATTTTAGAGCCACTATGAATAGTTATTATAATGAATTGAACATACAGAGTATCAGGATTAAGTTAAAGTGAAGTTATGAGAAGGCCATGTTAAAGTAATGTGTTTTCAGCAGTGTTTTAAAGTGCTCCACTGTATTAGCCTGGCGAATTCCTATTGGCAGGCTATTCCAGATTTTAGGTGCATACAAGCAGAAGGCCACCTCACCACTTCTTTTAAGTTTTGCTTTTGGAATTGTAAGGAGACACTCATTTAACGATCTAAGGTTACGATTTGGAATATAGGGTGTCAGACATTCCAATATGTAAGATGGAGCGAGATTAATTAAGGCTTTATAAACCATAAGCAGAATTTTAAAGTCAATTCTGAAAGACACCATAATTACTTAACTGCACCATCATCATCTGCACCTGCGAAATTGGACTGTGTTGTGTTTATCCTTTATTATTCTGTGCTTAGTGTTTTGTTGGATTTATTTGTATCTGAAGTATTAATCATTTTTGTTGTTTATAATTGTATGGGAAAAGAAAACAAATTGCTTGAAACTGCCTGTTAAGCTAGTACACCCTGACTTCATTTGCACCAGTACATTAGAAAATGAGATCATATATAACATTTCACTTTGCTCTGTGATAGCAGTTTACATATGTGAAATCCTATTTCTTGTACCTTTCAATATGTTTAACTAGTTTGGGACTTTACACAATGCTTAATTCAGAGGCGTGTTTCTGGAGTATCTAATGTTTAAAGTTTAATTTAAATTTAAATTTTTAATCTAAAGCTGATTGGTGAAAATTAAAATATGTTGAAATGTGTTATGTTAATTCACCTAACTCATAAAGGAAGCTTTTATGTTAGCTTTTCCAGTCTGCCATGATGCCTTAACAAAAGCACACACACGCAGTTGCAAATAAAGGATGGCAATGTTCAAATTTCATATATAATGATGGCTCAAGATTCTTCTTTATTTCGTATTTTCCACAAAAACTACCATTGTTATACACATAAATGTAATATCGTAAGTTTAATTTTGTAAAAAGCTACAGTTCACTAAAGAGCTGTGGAACTATACACTTTGTCTGAGGAACGCCATGCATCTTCGCCTTACCAGCCAGCCTCACAAACATTTTCCTGTGCAATGATCATTCTATCTCACGTTTCTCACAACTTTTTTGCACCTTATTTAGTGCAATAAACTTAGAATATACAGTAAACATGGGCCCATAACACACGCAAGTGATAACTGTGTAAGTTTTATTTAGTAGACATTTTCAAAGCAACCTAAATTCTTTAAAATGAGTGTGAGTGTTTACAAGGAAGTTAACAAATGATACAAAGAAAATCAAAAGAAGTGTTGCATCAAGTTAACAGAAATTATGTTATTTAAAATTACTATTTAAAGTAAGATTCATTTGGTACAAATGCTTTTGAGTTGCACGCACTCACAAGAAATGGGTTAATATTCCTCTGTTATTAAGAAGGAGAAACAACTGGCGAGGAAGTAGGCAAATAATTCTGGTGGGAGTTGTACTGCAGATTGTTCAATGAGACCTTGTTAAATGTGCTAAAAAATAAAGAAGGAATAATTTGTCCAAAAACATGCATCATAGTCAGTCATTTGAGAATCCATGAACATTACAGTATGATTAACAAAAAAACAATAATATAAGAAAAGTAAGAAACAAACTTATATTCACAAAAAAGAAAGCACAAAATATTCAATAACAAAATTTACAAAATAATATTCAACAATAACAGAAATATTAAATAAAAAGAAAAGATACTTGAGCAGGGGATAAAACCATGGATATAACACAGCATTATTTATGAGGAGATACCGAAAGTCAATTTTAACATCCGTAAAAATGCAGTTTATCATATTTTTAAAAGTCACATTCAAATGAACAAGTTGTTGTATTGAGGAATCCTACGATGTCTGATACAGAATATCATAAACTTATTATACACATTTAAAATTAATTATAGTTATCTTAACATGGGCATGATTTCAAATCCTGTAGCATTATTATAACATTTAGTTTATATTTTTTCACAGCTACCATTTGCTTTTTTAGAAATTTAACTGTACATCTGTGCTCACCTCTTAAATGTTGTATTTTTTTTAAGTAGCAATCAGAAGTAACCTTATTTTAACACATGAGGGTGCTACATGACAGCCAACTCCTTGAGTTTACCTGTAAACTCTACTTGGCCAAGACTCATTTTAGAATTAAAATAGAAAGTAAATGAAAAATACATTAACTCTGTACTGTATTTTGGACAGTGAGGTCATCTCTTATCTATTGTTACTATTCAAAACCTTGACCACATTACATATTTCCTATCTTCCACAACATCTGTTAATAATGGAAAATAGTAGAACATAATGAAAGAAAGAAAGAAAGAAAGAAAGAAAGAAAGAAAGTGAAATTTTAAATTAAAGTTTGCAGAAATTAAAACAAATGAATAAATAAAAAGATGGACAGATTTGGAAAATGAAACTTCCAGGATTTTGTGATATTTGAAAATTGAATCAGTTTGACTCATTTGTAGCTCTTTAGTTTGTTTTAACCAGTGTGAGAGCTAGCCTGAACACCATCAGACAAACACCAGCAGGGTTATAAAACACACATTTAATAAACAAAAGTCCCACACAGCACACAGTGCCCTACACCAATCACCCTTACTTGGGCCTTTCAATGTCCGTGGGCTGCCTCTCTTCTGTTCACTGAAACTTCGTCCTAATCCAGCACTCGACTCTTGCTCCCTGACTGTAGGAAGGCGGCCCCCTTTATAGTCAACAGGACGTGCTCCAGTTCCTCGCTGATGTTCTTCCGGCGGAACTTTTTGGTGTGGCAGAAGTGCCTCATGAGCACCCAGAAGCACTCCGGGCGTCCCTGGAAGGTCCTTCCTCCACTTTCCCAGACGTGGCAGAAGTGCTGATCTCCCAGGCTTTATGCTGTTCTGGGCGCCCCCTGGTTCTGGCCACGGGCCCCAATGGGTTTGAGCCTCCTTGCTCCATCCCCGTGGTCTTCTCACTAACCAGGGTTGTTGCCCCCTTGTGGACATATAGACTGCCTCCCGGTCCTTCCGGGTGTCCCGGCTGGGTCTGGCCCCCAGCCTCCTGCCACACCAGCTAATGATTCAAATACAAATTTTACAATAGAAGATGTTATAAACCAAATTCTAAAAGCAAAACTGATTTAAAGAGTTTGTTTAAATTAAAAAACATCCCAAATTATTTTAGAAGTCAATATTTATTTTAATTTTTATGTTTAGTAAGCAATACTTTTCAATTACTGGTGGGAAAATATCAGAGAATAAATCTGGAATGGGCACATGGTAAGATAAATTATGTATTCCCTGTTGATAACATTCTTTATAAACAATTTGCTGAAATCCCCTCAAGATTATAAAATTTTCTCCTTTTGTTGTTACACTTGTGGAATCTCCATGTTCATTACAAATTAAAATTAAAGCCCTGTATTGTTTATTGCTATTTATGAATGCCAATATTATTTTCCTTAAATAATAGTTGGGTAGCTTCTTTATGGGTATGCCAGGGTTTTAAAGATGCTATTACTACTGTAGCAATGTAGCATAGTTTCTGGCTGGCAGTTTGGTGTAGTGGTTAAAGCTTTGGACATCCATACCCGAGGTTGTGAGTCTGAATCCTACAACGGACACTATATGACCACGAGCAGGTAATTTCACTTTTTTTTTTTTTTTTTTTTTTTTTTTTATTTTATTAATTTTATTACAATCAATACATAGCAATCACATTTTTACAAAAAAAAAAAAGAATTATGCTAAGAACAGATTGATCCCCACCCTTGAGAGAGAGAGCAAGCCAAATGGTGTAAAATTTAAGGCTTTTAAAAAATACCTAAATCAACAAATTCTCTGTGCTTTATAAACTTATTTCAAAATATTACTGATTAGATCCTGCCATGTTTTGAAAAAAGTCTGCACAGATCCTCTAACTGAGTATTTGATTTTTTCCAATTTTAAATAATATAACACATCAGTTTCCCACTGACTTAAAAGAGGAGAGTTTGGGTTCTTCCAGTTTATCAGAATAAGTCTGCGTGCCAAAAGTGTAGTGAATGCAATCACAATTTGTTTGTCCTTCTCCACTTTAAGACCCTCTGGAAGAACCCCAAACACAGCTGTTAATGGGTTAGGAGGGATTGTGAGTCCAAGACTGTCTGAGAGGTAATTAAAAATTTTTGTCCAGAATAATGTTAATTTGGTGCAGGCCCAGAACATGTGACCTAGTGAGGCTGGAGCTAATTTGCAGCGTTCACAGGTTGGATCATGTCCTGGAAACATTTTGAGAGTTTTAGTCGAGACAGATGTGCTCGATATATAATTTTGAGTTGTATAATTGTATGCTTTGCACATATGGAGCTCGAGTGAATTCTCTGCATTGCTACTTTCCACTCCTTTTCTGATATATTAATTGAGAGATCATTTTCCCAGTGTCCTCTTGGATCTTTGAAAGGAAGGGATTGTAAAAGGATTTTATATATTGTAGAGATGGAGTCTAACTCCTTTAAATTGAGCAATAAATTTTCCAGCGTGGATGAGGGTGCAAGATGAGGAAAATCTGGAAGGTTCTGTTTAACAAAGTTCCTGATTTGAAGATAGTAAAAGAAATTTGTAGCTGGAATGTTAAATTTGGAATGTAATTGTTCATAGGATGCAAAGACGTTGTCTATATAAAGATCCTAAGCAAGTTAATTCCAAATTTTTCCAGATATTAAAACTGCACATGTTTGTGAGGGTTGAAAGAGGTGGTTCTTTTGCAGGGGTGCCACAGAAAGAAGCTTCTCCGTCTTAAAATGCTTTCTACATTGGTTCCAGATTCTAAGTGAGTGGAGCACAATTGGGTTATTAGTGTATTGCCGATAACGTGTGTTTATTGGTGCACAAAGCAAGGAATACAAAGAAGTACTGCAGGATTTTACTTCTATTGCGGTCCATGCCTGTGTATGTTCTTCTATTTGTGTCCAGGTTCTTATCGACTGTATATTTGCGCCCAGTAATAAAACTGGAAGTTAGGTAGAGCCATACCGCCTTCTACCTTTTGTCTTTGTAGAGTCGCTCTTTTGATGCGTGGATGTTTAGAATTCCAAATAAATGAGGTTATTGTTGAATCTAATTGCTTAAAGAACGATTTATTAATGTATATTGGTATGTTTTGAAATAAAAAAAGGAGCTTAGGAAGAATATTCATCTTAACAGTGTTAATTCTTCCAGCTAGTGTGAGATGAAGGGTTGACCATCTATGCAAGTCTTGTTTAATTTTTTCCATGCAGGCGACGAAATTTTGTTGATAAAGAGCTTTATGTTTACTTGTGATGTTTACCCCGAGGTATTTAAACTGTTCTGCAATGATAAAAGGAAGGGTGTCTAATCTAATATTATATGCTTGCGAATTCACGGAAAGAGTACACTTTTATTCAGATTAATTCTGAGACCAGAGAGCTTTTGAAATTCTGTGAGTGCTGCTAAGACTGCAGGCACAGAATTTTCTGGGTCCGATATATACAGTACCATGTCATCTGCATATAATGAGATTTTCTGTTCCAGTCCTTCTCTGCTAATCCCCTTTATCTGATCAGTATTTCGACAATGTATTGCCAGTGGTTCAATGGCAATTGCAAACAGCAGTGGTGACAAAGGGCATCCTTGTCTTGTGCCACGTTCTAGTTTAAAGTAGTCTGAGCAAATGTTATTGATGCAAACTGAAGCTTCTGGGTTAGTATACAGTAATTTAATCCATGCACAAATGTTGGGCCAAACCCAAACTTCTCCAAAATAGTAAAAGGTATTTCCATTCAATCATGTCGAATGCTTTTTCTGCATCCAATGATAATAATATTTCTGGGGTGTTTGATTTAGTTGGTGAGTATATTACATTAAACAGGCGTCGAAGATTTGAAGACAAGTGTCGGCCCCTAATAAATCCAGTTTGGTCTTGTGATATTACTGAGGGAGCACTTTCTCCATCCTTTTAGCTATGATTTTAGAGAGTATTTTAACGTCGTTATTCAGAAGTGAAATTGGTCTGTATGATGCACATTGTAATAAGTCCTTATTTTGTTTTGGGAAGACAGTGATTAGTGCTTGGCGAAAGGTTTGTGGAAGAGATTGGTTATCTCTGGCTTCTGTAAATGTTGCTAATAGGAGGGAGCTAGCTGAGCGGAGAATTTCTTGTAAAACTCTGCAGGGTAGCCATCAGGGCCTGCTGCTTTTCCACCTTGGAGTGACTTTATAGCATCCAGTAATTCTGATAATGACAGAGGTTTATCAAGTTCCTCTACACTAAAAGCGTCTATTTGTGGTATCTGTAATGTATCCAGAAATGCATTAGATTGTATATTGTCTTCTTTAAACTCAGTAGTATATAGGGATTTATAGTAGTCTCTAAAAGTGTACATTATATTTTTGTGTTCGATGATTTTATCTCCGTTCGTGTTAGTAATTACGAGATTGCGTTATGCATATCTTGCTTGTGGATTTGTTGCGCTAAAAGCTTATTAGCTTTCTCTCCATGTTCATAATAATGATGTCTGGATTTGTAAATTAGTTGTTCGGTTTCTTTAGTTGTCAAGAGGTTTAATTCTGAATTCAAGAGGTTTAATTCTGAATTTCACTTTTCTGTGCTCCAAGTGGGAAAAAAAAAAAGAAATGGAACCAGTTGTATCTCAAATGTTGGAAGCCATCAGCCAAAGAAGTAAATGTATTAGTATTTACAAATGTTATATTCAATTACAGAAAAAGGCATAATATTGTTCAGTTTAAAAATGGAGCTAGTTTTAGTAAAAAGCAAATGAATGGGGTTTCTGTTTTTGCCATGATATCAAAAGGTATGTCTGTTTACATAGGTATTGCAACCACAAATCATAAAGCATAACTTAACACACTACAATATATCACAATCAGAAACTCTCCTACAACTATCCTACACCCCAACATCCATTGCAAGTGTTTGTGACAAACATTACTTTTTTAGCAATGTTAAATGGAATCAGGGATGATTTCAATAATCATGAAAAGGATTTACATGTTCGAAAAAAAACAAAAAACGGGATTGTCTTGGTTTGTTTAGGCCATTTCTGATTCACCTTCAGTCAAACTCTAATGGCCCCACTGTGGTCAACATGTGGCCAAAATCAGCAGCACCAATTCAGCCATAAAGTGAGTGGATAAAAATGAGACAAAAGTCTAAGTCATCAAAATCTAGTCTTTCAGTAGTCTCGACTCTTGCTGTCCTTGGTGCCTCTGGTGAGTGATGTCTTTCATTTCCGAAGCGTAGTCCGAGCTCTAATTTTAATAGAGCACAATGTACAAAGGTCTTTGGAGCTGGAGTACATAGTGGTTACATTTGCTGTAGCCAAAGCCCGCAAACAGCAGTTTTATTACAGTGATTCTGTTAAGTGAACATTTTATGTTTTTTAAAATGTATTTTATGCATACCTTATTTTTAAATATTATGATATGCAATTTGTATTCCTTTTTAATTACAATGTGCATATTACATTTTATTTACTTTTTCAATTATTTAGATTTTAAAATTTACTATATTCTTCTATTATTATTATTTTATGTGTTCTATAAACATGTATTTATTGTAGTGTTTTAGCTATATAATCTTTTTTCACAAAATTAAAATTAAAGATTTATGTTTGTTAAATTCTCCCTTTTAATCTTGTTAATTTAGACTTTGCACTTAAATAATGGTATAAAATTGTACCATGTGTTAAAGGGCCCCCAGAGTCCCTAAAATCAACTGCCTCTGTTTGTGATGGTGGTATCAATTACATTTTTCCCTTCTTTAAATCTCACAAATGTGTTTTTGTCAGTTTCCCCATAACTTAAGAAGTTCTAAGTGTGGTAATTAATTGCCAGTAACTGCTTGACCAATGCCATACTTTCTGCTGTGTTGGAATAAATGCGTGATTTCCTTCTTATACAATATAAGTTAGCATTGCTAGTTTTACAAAAATGTATTTAGTCCTGTATTTCCTCTGTGATCAGGCCGTTCAATAATACAGTTGTTGGTGAAACAGACAGCTGTAACATTTACTTCATGAAATTCAGATGTTAATAGTTTACGTTCTCAATGAGTTGTGTTCAAGAATAACCACAGATAGAGTCTTCATACAAACAACTGTGGTCACATCCTCATGCTTCCATCCATAAAATCATCCTGATAACTTTATCAAGCTGTTGTTTATGCTAAACTCCCACCCTGTTTTCCACTAAAGATAGGCAGTATCCATACTGAACAGTAGATGTCAGTCTTTCCTTTTGAAGCTATCAACACTAATGTCACTAATGCAAGACATTAGTCCTTTCAGGGGTACATTTAAATTGCAAGAGTTATACCCATAATTCTTACCAATATTAAAAATCTTCTGTCACCACCTGAGATCTTTGGGTTTATTTCAGCTTCCCATTTTACATACTGCAGACTCTCAAACACTTTTGCAATATCAAACAAAGGAGTTTCTCATGATCTGGTGAATACCATGTCATCTGTGAAACATGGTGGAGGCAGTGTTATGGCATGATCATGCATGGCTGCAAATGGAAGTGGCTGGTGCATAGTGCAGGCCAGGGGGGGGTCTGCGTAAATATACATACTAGTGGGTTCCGCCCAGCTCACTTTGCTCGCCAACCCCCCCCAGCTTGCGCTACACGTCAGCCACTTTGCATCTCTGCTGCTCGTGTTGTGAAGAAGGGGGCTGAATGCACCCCAAGAATCGCTCATCCAAAACCCCCTCTTAAATGGTGATACAATGGGAAACAAATACTGTTTCTTTTTTTTGCCTCCTCTTTGCTCGATCAGCTGCTAATATATATAGTGGACAATTGCCGGCTGTTCATCCCGGCCAATACGCCCACGCCGCTAGTTGGAGCCCTTTCGGCAGCATGGAGATGCCCCGAATTCCAACAGGGCATCATGGATATTGTAGATATTGTATATATATATTTAAAAAGCAGTGGCTCTTGCACTGACCTCTGTGGAATACTACTCTTAAAGCCAGCCAATTTTGATAGGGTTTGTTGGATCATAACCCTCTGCTTCCTATGTCTGAGCCAATTTTGCACTCATCTACAGGCATCACCCTGAACAACCACTTGTTTTAGTTTGATGCCAGATCTCTCATGTGGCACCTTATCAAATGCTTTTTGAATTTTACGATAAATAATATCACATGCTCCACTTCAATCATACCGTTTTGTTGCTTCCTCATAGAATATCAGCATGTTGGTAAAACATGACTTCCCTCTTCTGAACCAATGCCAACTGTTCAGTAAAATTCATGTTCTTGTCATATGTTTCTCAATCTTATCCTTAATAATTCCTTACATTAAATTTTCTGTGATGCAAGTGTTGTGGTGTGCAAAATCTGTAAATTGTGGTCTGTATTTTCATTATCTAGTATTTTGCTAAAGAGAAAACAACAGATGAACTTAAATACAGGTCACTTGCATGGACAGTTTAACAACAAAAGCATTCTGTTTTCCTGAGTTGTACCAGTATCAATCACAGTACCATCTGTTTGAACTGAGCAGGAATTCAGGAGATGCTTCATGCTGTATTGATGATTTTATCACCTGTGAAGGGAAGGTCACCAGGACTAAACTGGTATACAGCTTGAGACCAGAGATTCTTAAACCACATATTCAAATAGATTCATCATTCATCATATTTACAGCCATCCAATCAGAACATCTAACAATCATGTGTTGCGAAATCCCCGTGTAGAATTTAATAATAAATATGCCTCGTCTGAAGAGGACAAAGTGACATAGAAGAAGAAGAGAAAAACAACGACGGCAGAACAGGGCACCAACAAGTGTGACCGTTTCCATCTGATCGCCAGCAGAACATCTAATGTACAACTTTGAGTGCTAGATCACAAGTCGCCTAGAACATTCATCTTTGACATCTTTAAGTTTCGCAAGGTTTTTCTGAAGACTATATACTTCCAGACTTTGCTATCCACATTTTCTTTTATGCTTTTCTCCACTGATAAATACCATGTTGCTTTTAACGTTCTATGTTTTGTCTTCATATGTAGAGTGATTGAGGTAATAAGGTAATTTTTCAAGAGCACCAGGAGCAGTATGGAAGTGCCATATGATCCAAACTGCAAGGTTTATCGAGCTGCAGATGATGAGCTCTGTCTAATAATGAACAATGTGTTAAAGTAAAACATTCACTGGTTGATAAATGGCCTATAGCCAGGGATGTTGAGTCTTTTATAAGTTTGAATATATTCTTGGAGACCAAATGTAATATTTAGGTCTGAGATATATCTAAGACATTGCACGTTGTTCGTGCCTATGATAAGTAAGTCTCTTGGAGTACTAGGGAAAGTGGACTGTGCATGTGTTATTCTAACGGTACTTGTGTGGGTTAAAGTGGTAGAGAATAACGTGCATGTGTATAGATCTTTCATTCGGTACTTTTGTGTTTAGGGTCTCTTTGTATGAGTATATCTATGTGTGTGTTAATCTTAAGGTGCGACAGTAGACCAACCTGGTAATGAACTTGATGAGTACACTTACCCCTGAAGAAAACAGGTAAAGGGTAAGTAGAAGGAAATATCACGGTAATACAGCACGTTAAACTTATTGGCCTATAGTTGCTTGAATCTCCCCAATTACCCTTTTTATATAATGGGATAATATTTGGTATTTTCCAGTTTTCAGAATTTCTCCAGTGTGCAGTGACTTCCTAAAAATATGTGTCAAGGGTTTACATATGTACTCGCCAGCCTCTTTAAGAACTCGAGGGTAAATATTATCTGTTCCTGGAGATTTGTTTGATTTCTGCCTATTTAATCTAAGCAGTACTTCTCCCTCTACAATTTCAAAATCACTCAGTGCCTTTTACTACCTGGAGGTTATCTACTTCCTCACATGTGAAGAACTAAAAATTGTAAGTTTAGAGCATTTGCTATTTCATTCTATGTGTTTTTTAATTCCCCTTTACTAGTCCTTAAGCACTTCACCACCTCCTCATATTCTGATACTCCCTATGGTTCATGTTGGAGTTTTTAATCTTGCAAGCTTTGTACAGCTGATTTTTTCTTTGCAGTTTCTTCTTTAACTATTTACTATTCCACTGCAGTGTTTTTTTTTTAATTTCCTACTAATTCCAAATTTAGGTATGTACCAGTCCTGCATTACATTTAAAATGTTTTTAAACCTGTTCCCCTGTTCCTCGACTGTCTCCACACTTAAAAGCTTTTCCCAGTCTATTCTCTTTAGACTTTGCAGCATCTGCTCAAAATTTGCCCTACCAAAGTTAAACTTAACCATTTTAGTCTTTGCATCTGCATTCTTCCAAAACACTGAGAATTGTATTATATTATGATCACTTGACACTAATGGTTCTATCACCTCTACACACTCAATTCTATCCTGAATATTACAAAACACTAAATCTAGACTGGCTTCCCCTTGCGTTGGTGTTTTAACATACTGTGTTAAAAAACAGTCACGGATTACTTCTAAATATCCTGCTCTTGTGCTCCGCTGTTTGCAAGGTTATCCCAGTTGATATCCCAATGACTATAACATCACCCTGTAAACTTGTCTTTTTAATATTACTAAAAGATGAGCATTGAAATTGTTGTCTGCATTGGGTGGTCTATAATACACTCATAAAATAAGGTCTCTTTCCCTGATGCTTTTCAGGTGAAGCCACATGTCCTCCCTAAGATGGGGCTCATTATCCAACTGAATAGGACTTGCGTTTAAATTCTGTTTGATATAAACAGCAACCCCACCTCCTTTTCAGTTCTGTCTATCCTTCCTAAAAAATTCTTATTCTTCTATGATATAGGCCTACTCGTCCCCATGTTTATTATTTAGCCAGGTTTCTGTTATTGCTATAATATGATAATTATGTTCCACTACATACAACTCCAACTCACTTGATTTATTTTTGATACTTCTAGCATTAAGGCAAGCTATTTATAATGTGTTACTCATTTTATTTTTGCATTTAAACGTTGGGTAAAATTTTACATTACTTTGCATTTTTATTTTTATACTATTTTTTGATCCTTTATGTATAATTCTAAATTTTCTATTTTTATTCTTGCTGTTTGCTTAAAAAGTCACAATATTCCTCAATAGAGACAAAGATACACCACAGAAACAAAAGATAGGCAAAGATTTATTTTAATCTCTTTGCATATTTTAAATATATGAAATTATTATGTTTCATAAAATAATGCAAATGGAAATTTCACTCTTTTTCCAGAAAATGTTTCACTTTCTCTAAAGCGACTTTAATTGCTAACAATTACTGATTACCTACATCATAATTCATCTGTATATTGCTTAATTTCCTAGAAAAATATGTACATTGATGTAACCCAGTGGCAGGAAAAGACAATACTGCACCTACAGCAATACTGGACACATTGACTTCTAAAACAAAGGTCAACTCTGGGTTAGAATGATGGAGAACAGAGACCAGTAATTAACTAATGTTTAATATATTCAAAGGTAACATCTGCTTCCTGATTCCAGAGAAACTAGACGTGAAAATTTCTAGTAAGTGATTAGATGGAAACAACTCCCATGCTAAAATTCCTGATAAATCTACTATAATAATAATAACAATAATAACAATAATTTGTAAATCTTCCAGAACATTACACCTGTTCAACACATTCAGGTGGAGCCCAGTTAGTAATAGCTGTAACTTTGAAATCACCTACTGCCAAGCCCTTTCATTAAATTTAATACCCCAGAAACATTACTTTATCTTTATGAAAGTCACATTTTTCCAGTTTCATGAATAGACTTATTAAGAAGTCCATGGAGGACTTCCTTGACATAAGAAATATGCATAGGACGGGCTTTGGAAAAAATTAAGTGTTGTCAGTATAAACCAGAATACTTACCCTCAGGAGTTGATGAAAAATGTAATTTACAGATGACTGAAATATGGCTGGCACATTAGATAATCCACTGGGCGTACTCATTTGTAATGTCCACACGAGGTATTAAATGCTGTCTTCCATTCATCATCCTTCCTCATCTGTTTCAAATTGTACTCACTTAATAAATAAAGTTTTGTAAAAGCAGAAGAACCTGTGACTTGATTTAGGTTAGAGGAAAATCAATGGGCTTCCTGTGGGTGCACTACCTGCAGGAAGAATAAGGGTTGAGTGTGGTGTGTCCTGAACGTTGGTCAAAGGCAAATGCCTTGGCTGACTGGAATCCAGACACATAAACTGGTTCTTGCAACGTGGAATGTCACCTTGAGTGGGGAGAAGGAGCCGCAGTGCTACCAACTAGATATAGTTCAATTCATATCCACACACTTGCTTGGTTCTGGAACCAAACCTCTGAAATAAGGCTGGTCTCTGGAAATGCCCAGGGAGAAAGAACTAGTGGAGTAGGCTTCTTATTGAGCTCCTGCCTGGTCAATGCTCTTATAGAGTTTGTCCCCGAGAATGAGAGGGCTGCCTCTGTGTGGCTGAAGATCTTACAGGAGAGGACTTTGATTGCCATATGTACTTATGTGCCAAATGACAGTTTAGAGTACCAGGCCTTTTTGGAATCACTGGAGAGGATCTTGGAAAGGGTCCAGCCTGGGTCTCCATAGTTTGGCTGGGTGACATCAGTGCTCACGTGAGCAACAATGGAGACACCTGGAGAGGAGTGATTGGGAGGAACACCTGATCTGAACCCAAGCAATGTTTTGTTATCGAACTTATGTACAACGCATGGTTTGTCCATAAAAAACACCATGTTCGAACATAAGGTAACTCATAAGAATACTTGGTACCAGAGCACCCCAAAGATCTATGATAGATTTTATAATTGTATCATCAGGTTTGCAGCTTTATATTTTGGACACTCGCGTGAACAGTGAGACAGACCTGTCAACTGATCACCACCTGGAAATGAGTTGGGTCAGATGGTGGGGAAAGCCCAAGAAAATAGTGAGGATGGACAGGTAGTTTCTGGGTAAGGTCCCTGTCTAGAAGACTTTCAATTCCAACCTCCAAAGCAGCTTTTTCCACATCCCAGGCTAGGAATTTAGAGTCTGAATAGGCCTTGTTCAAAGCATCCATTGTGAAAGTGGTTGCCAAAAGCTGAGGCCTGAAAACCAAAGATGCCTCTTGAGGTGGCAGTCCAAGGACCCAGTGGTGGATACCAATGGTTAGGGATACCATCAGGGTGACAGAAGGCGGCCTTCTGTGTATGGTTAGAATGGGAAACTCCTGAGGCAGCAGAGCGATACCGACAGGCCAAAAGGATTGCAGCCCTGATGGTCAGGGAAACAAAAACCCAGGTGTGGTAGGAGTTTAAGGGAAAGCATGGCAAGTGATTGTCAGGCTCAAAGATTTTCTGGCAAACCATCAGGAAACTCAGAAGGGAACTACAGGGCTTCACCCAGTCTGTTCTCGGCAAGGGAGGAGATGTGTTGACCCAGACTGCGGGTTGCTGAACCCAACGGACATGCCCTCTGCGGTGAAGCCAGAACCAGAAGCTGATGGGGGATCAATTCACATTTCCCTACAGGAGGTCACTGAGATAGGTAAGCAAGTCTGTTGTGGCAAAGTCCTGGATGTAAATGAGATCCCCTCAGAAATGCTGAAGGACATTGTTGGTGTGTCATGTCAAAATTGCCTTTTCAATTGTGTGGTCATCCCATTTTAAAAAGGGGGACCGAAGGAGCAATGTGGATTCTGTTCAGGCCATGGGACAGTGAAACAGTTCTTTACCCTCATAAGAATCTTGGAGAGGGTATGGGAGTTACAAAAACTAATGATAGATGACAAAAACAATTACTAATGAGAGGTCCAATATTACAGAGGAGATACTCTACCATGTTAAAATACTTGGTGTAATCAGTTCCAAAATTTTGGAATAACTATTTTTTGCACCCTACTTGCAAATACTGAATGATTGTGTGTGTGTGTGTGTGTGTGTGTGTATGTGTGTTAATTGGTTTTAGGATGTCAGATTAACATTTGCTTTTACATACAGTGTTAGCAACCTGAGGGAGATTGTCCCAACAGAATGACAGGCACCTTGGGTTGGTAAGTGGCATATAACTAAAGTGCATATCATTGTATATCATATCATAAAGTGCTGAAGCAAAAATTCTCTTTGTGGAGTGCTGAGTGACAGGCTGTGTGACCTTCACTCATAATCAGTGCTCAGCCAGATAGAGAGTGTAAAGGTCTGTGTGTATGTGTGTGTGTGTTCTCGCATGCCTATATACAGTATATATGTAAACTTAGGTGACATTACATATTCACCAAGTGTGGACCGTGTACTAAAGAGGAGACCAAATCTTAATCCCCATTTGACAAAAAATTTAAATTGTATTAAAACCACTGTTAAAACCTCATGGATAAGTGTTTTGAAACTTTTATGTCACAATAAGTTATTAAAAAAACAGTTGTCCAGGAGTAATTTTATTAAGATTTTAAAGTTTTACCAATTGGTTACTCTCGCAGTCCCAAGTGTATGTTTCATTTCCTCCATGTTGCCCCTGTAGACCAGTCACAGAACTCCAGCCAGTTCACACCTCATGTCATTCAGACGTATTAACTTTGATCTGAATGGCTGAGTACTTCAAAAGTGGTCCATTACTTAATGTGCTACTTTCCTTTGAGGGGAACAAAAGAAATTCTCAGTAACATTTAATTTTTCTTTTTGCATAAAGTGGAAATCTAAAATTTGCTTTGTTCTACTGACAGGATTTATATATATATATATATATATATATATATATATATATACACAGTATATATAAATCTAAGATATATATCTAGGATGTATATATACTAGCTGAACACCCTTGTTTCGCTACGGGACAGCAACAGGAAAAATGTGTTCTAAAATATGAAGAGTGACAGTATACATCCTGTAAAGGTCATAAGGCAAGATTTAGCACATAAACGAAACAAAATCCATCCATTCATTATCCAACCCGCTATATTCTAACTACAGGGTCACGGGGGTCTGCTGGAGCCAATCCCAGCCAACACAGGGCACAAGGCAGGGTGCACACACACACAACACCAAGCACACACTAGGGACAATTTAGGATCGCCAATGCACCTAACCTGCATGTCTTTGGACTGTGGGAGGAAATCGGAGTACCCGGAAGAAGTCCACAGTTATTAGAGACGTGGCTAACAATGTCAACCCACATCAAAGAGGATAGAGGGGCAGTGCCGTGCACAAGGTTAGGCCAGCGAGAAGAACAGACAAACGTTGTCACCGCTCATCGACACCACTTGGTGAAGGAGCATTACTTCATCAATATAAATCCTTTATTCCTCAGTCATAGTTTTATGGGTTTATTTAAAGAGGTATAAACTTAATAGAAGAATTCATGAAGAAAGTATGAAAAGAATAAAATAAAAAAAGTATGAAAATCAAAATCCTCAAAAAAATTGCTTTAATATACCTTGGAATAACCTAACTAAATTATTTTAAAAAGAAATAAATGGCAAATTATAAACGCTGTGTGGAAACTCAAAAATATCAAAACAAAACTTGTACTTTTCAGAAAAATGAAAATATTTTTAATTTAATTTATTTATTCTTTATCTTAGAAAGAAATAGAGTGAATGAGTCTAAAAAACTATAAGAAATTGCACGTTTGGACCACAACATTTTTAAAACCATTTCTTAGCGAACACCTATGGACCAAGGGTAACCTACATTCCAAATTTCAAGTCCTTATCACTCAGGAGATTTCATGATTAGTGAGTCAGTGGTATTTGGCTTTTATATATATATATATATATATATATCTATACTAATAAAAGGCAAAGCCCTCACTCACTCACTCACTCACTCACTCACTCACTCACTGACTCATCACTAATTCTCCAACTTCCCGTGTGGGTGGAAGGCTGAAATTTGGCAGGTTCATTCCTTACAGCTTCCTTACAAAAGTTGGGCAGGTTTTATATCGAAATTCTACGCGTAATGGTCATAACTGGAAGCTGTTTTCTCCATTTACTGTAATGGAGATGAGCTTGAACGCCGTGGGGGCGGAGTTTCGTGTGACATCATCACGCCTCCCACGTAATCACGCAGTACATAGAAAACCAGGAAGACCTAAAAAAAGCGCTGAAGAAAACATGCATTATATAATTGAGAAGGCAGCGAAACAATAAGAAGCGGCGAGTGAAATATACAACCATATTGATGAGTTCTGCTACTTGAAACAAAGCACGATGTAAACCTACACTTTAAATTAAGTTCATAGACAGGCTGCCGCTGGCGTTTGTAATTTAGTGCCTGCCCATATAAGGCCGTCCGTCAGCGGCAATCCAATAGCAAACTCCCACTAAATATTCACGGGTGAAGGACTGTGTTTATGGAGAGGAAGATGAGATGGTCAGGGTGGTGTTTGACACAAACTCAGCGAAACTGCGAGAGAAAGTTTTAAGTGCCAGGACTAAGGTAACATTAAAAACAGCCACGGACATAGCACGAGATGGCACCAGCACAGCTGGGAACCTTCGTTGCAAGTACACCGAGCGGCTCACGTGAACTGACGCAGTGCAGAGATAAAAGGCAACAGTTCCAAAGAGCTGAACAAAACCGAATTATACAATTGAAAAGGCAGCAAAAATATGAAGCGTCTGATAAGCATATTAAATCCAGCTACTGCGGAAACAAAGCACACGGTGGAAAAAGTCAATGTCCCGCTAAAGGAAGACAGTGTAAAAAAAAAAACGTGCATGCAGTGTGTCAGGTCTCAGATAAAGAAGAAGACGAGCTGTTTATTGATGCAGTAAGAAACGAATCGATGAAAGAAACCTGTCATCTTTACAACGATTGACAAACACGGAATGTAACTTGAACACAACACATCCTACAAATACGAGCCTGATTGAAAGAGATAATGCTAATCAAATCCTTGATGACCGCAACACTCAGTAACACTCACAAAACAAATACTGTATATTGACAGTCATGTTACGTTATTTTTAAAATGTTCCCTTTTCTTTTTCTAGCTTTTTAACACACTACTTCTCGCTGCGATACGCGGTATATATATATATTCCGATCTACATACTGAATAATGGATACTTTATTCGCCATCAATGATTGTTTTGGTAAAGCCATACTCAGTGTATTCATTAGATGAACGGTAAAAAAGTAAGAGCGAGGGGAGGATGCAGGCTGTAGTGCGCGTCAACTCTATCTGAATTGCGCGATCACATTTCAAAAAATATATCTTTTCAAGTTCTATTTAGTTCATATTTGTCAAACTCAAGGGCCACGGGCCACATCCGGCACGGCGTGTAATTATATCCGGCCCGCGAGATCATTTTATATACTGTATTATTGTTATTAATGGCCCAGGTATATGAAGCGCTGGTAACACAATAAACTACAGATCCCATAATGCAGCGCTTCAGCTGCCTTGCCGAACACTTATTGCGAAGCTAGCTCACGCGATGCTGGAGAGAAAAGTTCATTCTGAAAATAAAGCCTTTAAAAAGCGATGGGAGGCTGAGTATATGTTTACTGAACCCGTGTGTCTCATTTGTGGAGCTAATGTGGCTGTAATTACAGAATTTAATCTAAGACGGCACTATGAGACAAAACATCAGGGTAACCTGAATGCAGTGCAGAAGATACAGAAAGCAGAAGAATTAAATAAGAATCTGACACTTCAGCGGACGTTTTTACCCGTGCACAATCACAAAGTGATTTCAAGTGAAGCTGCTTTTATGAGAGACACAAATGCACCAGTGCAACTTTCCCCTCTTTCCCTGTTGCCAAGTAATGTTAAACCAAGTCGTCACTACGGTGTTCCCAAATACGCACTTTGCTGATAAACTGAGTGCACTGAGTTTGCACGGCGCTTTGGTGACTTTGAAGAACAAAAAAAGTCCGTCTACATGCGGCTCGAACCTTGTGCATGTTTGGTAGCACATATCTGTGTGAGTAGCCCTTCTCAGTGATAAAGACTAACAAAACAGCACAGAGGAGTCGCCTCACTGATGAGCACCTGCAATCCACCCTGAGAATCTCCACAACACAGAACCTCACAGCAAACAGAAACGAACTTGTGGCCAAAAAAAGATGCCAGGCGTCCAGCTCTAAAATGACATATGAGCAAAGACAACTGAATGATTTGATTTGTTATTGCACGTAAGAGCGGAGTCAACCGTTTTAACAAACAGCGTATTGCACTGATACGAAATAGCTGTGTGTGTATATATGTAGATATGTATGTATATGTTGTAAAGGACCGAGAGAGACAGTAGCAAGGGTTGGGGTTTTTCCGGCCCCGTATATTGTACACAAAAAAAACAGGTCAAAACTATAAACCAAACAGTTCATAATGCGCGACGCCGACTCCTGGCGTCGCGGCCATTTTATTGGGGAGGAGCCGGAAGTGGAGGAATGTCGGGAAGGACCGCAAGGGAGGATGGGAAGGATGACGTCAGGGCAAGATGGCGGAGGAAGGGCGGAAGTATCGCACTGCGGTCATCCAGGCCTATGGTGCAGGAAGGTCTTTTTTTCTATGAGGAAGCAGAGGGAGAAAGTTAATACCCCACCATTCCCTGGCGGCGAGTGGTTTCCCAGGTGCTGTCGAATCAATCCGCTGCCTCCTACTCAAGCGCGTGACACGATCCCCCTTAGCCCAGGACCGGCAGGTCGGGCGGACCTAACCGAGAGGTCGTGAATACGAGAGAGGGCATCGGCATTGGCCTGAAGGGTGCCCGCCGATAAGTGACAGTGAACTTATACGGCTGTAAGTCCAGGAACCACCTGGTGACCCGCGGATTCGACTCTTTGTGTAGGGACATCCACTGAAGTGCAGCGTGATCAGTCACCAGAGCGAATTCGCGACCCAGCAGGTAGTACCGGAGGTGGGTCACTGCCCACTTAATGGCCAAGGCCTCCCTCTCCACTGCCGCGCACGGGTCTCCGGTCCATCAGTTTCCGCTAAGGTACATCACAGGGTGCTCGACACCATCGACGCTTTGGCTCAGCACGGCACCCAGGCCTGTGTCCGCGCCGGTCTGGAGAATAAACGGAGCCCAAAATCGGGCGTCCGTAACACAGGTGCCGACGTTAGGGCCTTCTTTAGGTCACTGAACGCTGTTCTGCTTTGTCGGTCCACACCACGTATAGGGAGCCCTTTTTGTCAGGTCAGTCAAGGGTGCTGCTCTTTCGAAGAAACGGGGAACAAACCGGCGGTAGTAACCCGCAAGCCCCAAGAAAGCCTGCACCTGTTTCTTGGTACTCGGACGGGCCATTCTAAGATGTCTTTAACTTTGGAGCTCTGTGGCCGCACCTGTCCTTGTCCCACGAGGTAGCCTAAATATTTGGCCTCCTTTAATCCAAAAACACTTCCGGGGTTTATGCGGAGGCCGGCTTTAGCCAGTGTTCGGAGGACAGCTGCGACCTGCAGTAGATGCTCCTCCCAGGTGCCGGAATAGATGACAACGTCATCCAGGTAGGCGGCGCTATAGGACTGGTGGGCTTCACGCACTCTATCTACCAGACGTTGGAAGGTCGCCGGGGCCCCGTGCAGCCCAAATGGGAGGACCTTGTACTGCCAGTGCCCGCTAGGGGTGCTAAAGGCCGTTTTCTCCTTTGCGGATGCCGTTAAAGGAATTTGCCAATACCCTTTGTCATGTCAAGGGTAGTCAGATATCGAGCCGCACTCCAGCCGCCAAGGAGGTCGCCAATGCGGGCATGGGGTAGGCATCGAACTTGGAGATCTGATTCAGACGCCTAAAGTCATTACAGAACCTCCAGGAGCCGCCTGGCTTGGAGACGAGGACAATAGGGCTGGACCAGGGACTATGGCTCTCTTCAATTATGTCCATGTCCAACATACGTTTCACCTCCAGTTCGACCTCTGCGCTGCTTTGCCTCCGGAGTCGGTAGGGCCTCCCGGACGATTACCCCGGCTCCGTGACTATATCGTGCTCAATCAGCGGTCCGCCGGGTGACTCGCCACTACCTCGGGATGGCTCGGAGTGTTTGGGCTAACTCCTGCCGCTGCTTGGGGTCAGCTCTTCGCCGAGGTTAAGGGCAGTTGTGCTTGCGAAAGGGAGAGTGACCTATGGGAGCTGGGAGCTCCTCTCTATCTCTCAGGGCTTTAACAGGTTGACATGATAGATCCTCTCACCGGTCGACGATTGGGCTGTTTTACCAAATAGTCGACGAGTCCTTTCTCTCCTTAACCTCGTAAGGCCCTTGCCAGTGAGCGAGCAGCTTCGAGTGGGAGGTCGGGACGAGCACCATAACTCGGTCCCAGGCGGAACTCCCTGAGGACGGAGTTGCGGTTGTAACACCGGCCTGCGCTGCTTGCGCGAGTCACGTGCTCTTTTAGGAGGGGCCTGATCTTTGTGAGTCGGTCGCGCAGTTGCGCCACGTACTCAAAATATTAGAGGAGGGAAGAGCCTCGCCTCCCAGCCTTCTTTAGGATGTCGAGGATTCCCGGGGTTGTCGCCCGTATAGTAATTCAAAGGGGAGAAGCCCGTAGAGGCCTGGGGTACCTCCCGGTAGGCAAAAAGCACGAGCGGGAGGAGCTGGTCCCAGTTCCTGCCGTCCGCTGACTACCTTGCGGAGCATCTGCTTAAGCGCCTGATTAAATCGCTCACCAACCCGCCAGTTTGCGGGTGATAGACTGACGCTTTCAGGTGCTTTATCTGCAGTAATTTGGCTACCTCCTTGAACGTATCCGAAGTGAAGGGCGTACCCTGGTCCGTGAGGACCTCCTTGGGTATGCCCACGCGTGAAAACAAGTTAACCAGTTCCCTGCGATGCTTTTAGTATTAGCGGAGCGCAGGGGAACCGCCTCTGGGTACCGGGTGGCATAGTCCACCATGACTAGGATATACTTGTGGCCACGGGTTGAGGGCTCCAGGGTCCCACCAAATCGACCCCTATCCTTTCAAAGGGAATGTCCACGAGGGGAATAGGGACTAGAGGAGCACGGTCCCTCCTAGGAATCTGGCGGGTCTGGCACTCGGACAGGATTGACAGAACCGCCGGACCTCCTCATTGATCCCAGGCCAGTAAAAGCGGAGCTTAATCCTCTCCAGTGTTTTTTCGGCCCCGAGGTGGGCGCCTAGGAGGTGAGCATGTGCCAACTCGCATATCTCCCGCCGGAAGGTACGCGGAATTAGCAACAACTTCCGCACCTCGCCCTCATGGGTAGCCACTTCGGTACAACAGATCATTCTCAAGGACAAAGAAGGGTTCCCGCGGTGTGGATCCGTCCGCTGTCGAGCTGTTAGGCAGAACAATCGCATTCCGGGCAAAGCGCAGGGAGTCATCATTCCACTGCTGCCCTCTTAAAGGAGGCGGCGTGGACCGAAATTGATGGTCCAGGCCGCCGAGGGTCTTGGGGCCTGGGCCCGGGGAAGAGTTCCCTGGCTAGTCCCTTCTCCGGCGGAATCTTCCGGGTCAAGGTCCGTAGCCACGGAAAGGTCCCCGAGACACCAGCCCATAGGGCCTGCCCTTGTGCACGGCGTGGAGGCCGGGAGGGGTGCCTTTTCCCCTCATGACAAGATCCAACGAGGCCCGGGAGCGCGAATGGCTTACCGCTGATTCTTTTAGACCAGTCTTGTCCCAGATCACTGGGAAGGGGGGGTCAGGTAACACAGCGACCGTCATTTGGATTGGTTCCCCCTTCCAGGTAAGATAGCAGTGAGCGGAACGATATGACCTAGTCCCCCCATGCACACAGGTAACCAACAAATGCTGCTTTAACCACTGTTGCGGTAAGACGAAACGGCGAGCAACAATGGTAATGTTGCTGCCGGAATCAAACAAAGCCACCACGGCGTGCCCATTTAGCAACACCACTCCCGTATTCGACTCGCCAAGGGATGCGGCGGGGTACAATACCTCTCCGATGATGTCCAGCTGCAGTCCATAGGCTCCGGGGCGATGTGATGGGGGCAGTTTGGCAGCAGGTGGCCGGTCTCGCCACACTTGAAACAGCGCGCGGACCCGCCTCTCTTTGGCTCTGGCTGGCGCTTCTGCAGCGTCGAGGGGCTCGGGGTGGCCGCCCGCCCCTGCCGGTTCCCGCGAGCAGGCTTTTCTGACCCCCCAAGTCGGAGGACCGCCAACTGACGCTCCAGGACGTCGAGGAGGCCCGACATGTTCTGATAGGCGTGCCCCGACCTGCTGGGCGAGGGAACTGGGCATTGCATTGACCAGGCCTTCACAGGCCACCCGCCGACCACTTTCCGCCCGCCGGGCTCTCTGGCCGTAGCCAGCGCCCATCTTGCCCCAGAACTCAACGCCTGGGCGCGAAGCGGGCTTTTCGGGTCAAAGACCCAGTTCCGCCATTCGCCGCCTGCTGGCCCGGCTAATGCCGAGCGGGCCAATATTTCGGGCTTGAGGAGGTCGTAATTAGCGCCTCCTCCTCAGGGAGGTCATAATAGGCCCGCAGCGCGGGTCCCTTCAGGTAAGGCGCCAAGATGGACGCCCACTGACCGCTGCCACTCGCTCCGGTGGCCGCCCTCTCAAACATGCCCAGGTAGGCATCGACGTCCTCCGAAGGGCCCATCGGTACCATAGGAGGAGGCGGCTGCCTGGGCGGGTCTGGTCTCGCCCGTTGGGCTTCCACTAACCTGGCCTTCGTGGCCTCCAGCTCCCGGTTGGTAGCGGCTTGCGCTTGCTGCAGGGCCTGGAGCTGGGCGCTCATTCCCTGCAGCACGGTGTTCAGGTCCTGTCCCTCCGTCATTCCGGGATTTCTGTATCCTGCCGACTACGCCACTTGTAAAGGACCGAGAGAGACAGTAGCAAGGGTTGGGGTTTTCCGGCCCCGTATATTGTACACAAAAAAAACAGGTCAAAACATAAACAAACAGTTCATATCGCGCGACGCCGACTCCTGGCGCCGCGCCATTTTATTGGGGAGGAGCCGGAAGTGGAGGAATGTCGGGAAGGACCGCAAGGGAGGATGGGAAGGATGACGCCAGGGCAAGATGGCGGAGGAAGGGCGGAAGTATCGCGACTGCGGTCATCCAGGCCTATGGTGCAGGACGGGCTTTTTTTCTATGAGGAAGCAGAGGGAGAAAGTTAATACCCCACCATTCCCTGGCGAGTGGTTTCCCAGGTGCTGTCGAATCAATCCGCGGCCTCCTACTCGCGCGTGCGTGACAATGTATATATATGTTTATATATGTGTGTGTGTATGTATGTATATATATATATGTATTTGTGTGTATATATGTGTGTGTATGTATGTATATGTGTGTGTATATATGTAGATATATATGTATGTATATATGTGTATATGTATAGATATGTATATATATATATGTTTATGTGTGTGTGTGTAAATATATATATATATATATATATATATGACAACAACACTCATCACTCACAACAGTGACAAAACAATTACATTGACAATCAGGTTACGTTATTTTCAAAATGTTTCCTTTTCTTTTCATTGCTTCTTTAACACACTACTTCTCCGCTGCGAAGCGCGGGTATTTTGCTAGTATATATATATATAATAATAAAAGGCAAAGCCCTCACTGACTGACTGACTGACAGACTGACTGACTCACTGACTGACTGACTCATCACTAATTCTCCATCTTCCCATGTAGGTAGAAAGCTGAAATTTGGCAGGCTTATTCCTTACAGCTTACTTACAAAAGTTAAGCAGGTTTCATTTCGAAATTCTACACGTTACGGTCATAACGGTCGATAACGGTCGACAACGTCCGCCATGTTGAACTTACTTATTTATGGCCCCATCTTCATGAAATTTGGTAGGCGGCTTCCCTGCGCTAACCGAAACTGATGTACTTACTTATTTTGTGGTATGACGCCACTGTTGGCCGCCATATTGAACTTTCCAACGTCACCGATTTTCAAACTTCCCGTGTAGGTAGAAGGCTGACCCCATCTTCAGGAAATTTGGTAGGTAGCTTCCCTGCGCTAACCAAAACCGATGTACGTACTTATTTCGGTGGTATGACGCCACTGTCGGCCGCCATATTGAATTTTCCAAACGTCACTAATTCTCCAACTTCCCGTGTAGGTAGAAGGCTGAAATTTGGCAGGCCAATTCCTTACAGCGTACTTACAAAAGATTACAAAAAATTTCGAAATTCTACGCGTAATGGTCATAACAATCAACAACGTCCGCCATATTGAACTTTCTTATGCATGGCTCCATCTTCACGAAATTTGGTAGGCGACTTCCCTGCGCTAACCGAAACCAATTTACATACTTATCTCGGTGCTATGATGCCACTGTCAGCCGCCATATTGAACTTTCCAGCGTCACCAGTTCTCCAACTTCCTGTGTAGGTAGAAGGCTGAAATTTGGTACTTATTTCGGTGGTATGATGCCACTGTCGGGCGCCATATTGAACTTTTAACGGAAACCGATGTCCGTACTTATTTTGTTGGTATGACACCACTGTCGGCCGCCATATTGAACTTTCCAACGCCACTAATTCTCCAACTTCCCATGTAGGTAAAAGGCTGAAATTTGGCAGGCTCATTCCTTACAGCTTACTTACAAAAGTTAAGCAGGTTTAATTTCGAAATTCTATGCGTAATGGTCATAACGGTCAACAACGTCCGCCATGTTGAACTTTCTTATTTATGGCCCCATCTTCTCGAAATTTGGTAGGCGGCTTCCCTCCACTAACCGAAACCAATGTACGTACTTATTTCGGTGGTATGATGCCACTGTCAGCCGCCATATTGAACTTGTCAACAGTCTTTGTTACTTATGGGCCCATCTTCAAGAAATTTAGTACACGGATTCCCAACGCTAACTGAATCCTACTTACGTACATATATACGTACATAGCCTGCAGCTCGGTCACCATGTGAGGGTCCCCCATCCTAACGCCTCCCACGTTGTTGGCTGCCTGCCTATATAAGGCCTTTCGTCGCTCCAGTCACTACATTCCCTTCCTTGCTTCGCCACGGGATTCACGTCTCCCTACTGATAAGTACAGCCTTTTTGTTTAATCCACGGCTTCTCTGCTGTTTTATTGTTTGTTTATTACAATTATAGTTATTGTATAGGTATTTTACACTTACTTTACATTGCTCAGGTACCCATTTCCTTTATCATTCCAACCCCCATTACCATATCTATCGAGATGATCCCTATCGATCAAAGAACTATCACTTACCGAGTGGTTTCCATGCCCGGAGATACCACCTACCTTTCCATTCTCTTTGTTACATATTGCACGGCCATATCAGGCTCACTCTTGATATCCGGAGGAACATTGTGTCTTATGTATTGAATGACTGGGACAGGTTCAAGGTGTGGACTGATGACGGTACAGGAGATAATTATACTACACAAGAGAACTATAAGAGCGAAATGCTTAAGCCCTTCACCTATGGTTCTGCATGTGAGTTGATGGCTGCCGCTGAATTGTTCAGTTGTTGCTTTCAAGTGTACCGAAATGGCCAAATATTTTACACCTTTCGACAACCGCCAATGCCTCTTAAACATCTTAGATTCACAGGTGACGATTTCAGTAGTGGACACTTTGATGTTTATGAATGTTTAAACTCTCAAAAGCTGGATGTGATTTTATCGCTGAAACCGGTTGTGTGCTTACAATGCTTGACAGATGCCGAATGTCACTTCAACACAACAAATCCTGCTAATACTGTCATAATTGAAACAAACCATGAAACTCAAACTGATTATGACAGCAGCAATCCATGCTGTGAGATTTGAGACAAGATTACTGTTCACATGGCCAACTGCACGTTGCATCCTTAAGAGTAAGCTCATCGCACAGCTTGGTCATGTTATAACCGGTGGGCCGAACTGACAACATGAGATACAAAGAGATCCTTAACAAATAATTATTGGCATATTTTCCCTCAGTTTAAAAAGGTTTAATTTTCTTCTTAATAAAAAGTTTAATGCAGTACTTCGCGCAGTAAGCTTGGGTATTTTGCTAGTATACTAATAAAAGGTAAAGCCCTCACTCACTGACTGACTGACTGACTGCCTCCCACGTAATTTAGTGCCTGCCCATATAAGGCCATCCGTCAGCGGCAATCCAATAGAAACACTGCCTCTAAATATTCACGGGTGAAGGATTGTGCTTATGCAGAGGAAGATGAGATGGTCAGGGTGGTGTTTGGGACAAACTCAGTGAAACTGCGAGAGAAACTTTTAAGTTAGCTAACTTACCTAACATTAAATACAGCCGTGGGATGGAAATAGTTAATGTCCCGCTAAAGGAATACAGTGTAAAAAAAAACCTGTGCATGCAGTGTGTCACGTCTCAGATAAAGAGGAAGACGAGCTGTTTATTGATGCAGTAAGAAACGAATCGATGAATGAAACTTCTTATCTTTACAACGAATGACAAACACGGAATGTAACTTGAACACATCCTACAAATACGAACCTGATTGAAAGAAATAATGATAATTAAATCCTTGATGACAGCAACACTCATAAGACTCACAAAACAATTACTGTATATTGACAATCATGTTACGTTATTTTTAAAATGTTCCCTTTTCTTTTTCATAACTTCTTTAACACACTACTTCTCCGCTGCGAAGCGCGGGTATTTATACTAATAAAAGGCAAAGCCCTCACTGACTGACTGACTCACTCACTCACTGACTGACTGACTCACTCACTGACTCATCACTAATTCTCCAACTTCCCGTATAGGTAGAAGGCTGAAATTTGGCAGGCTCATTCCTTACAGCTTCCTTACAAAAGTTGAGCAGGTTTCATTTCGAAATTCTACGCCTAATGGTCATAACTAGAAGCTATTTTTCTCCATTTACTGTAATGGAGTTGAGCTCGAAAGCCGTGGGGGGGATCGGAGTTTCGTGTGACATCATCACGCCTCTCACGTAATCACGCAGTACGTAGAAAACCAGGAAGAGCTCCAAAAAGCGCTGAAGAAAACATGCATTATATAATTAAGAAGGCAGCGAAACAATTAGAAGCGAACGAGTGACATATAAAACCATATTCAGCGGCTCACGTGAACTGACACAGTGCGCAGACAAAAAGCAACAGTTCTAAAGAGTGCTTAACAAAAACCGAATTACACTGCTATGCTCAAATAGACAAACCACACTCCGTGGCACAATAGTAGAGGCTTTGCCTCTAGCGCCGAGGTTCGATTCCTGAGAGGGGATGCACTGAGTATGTACGCGTGCTTCCCGATTCATTTTAGCCTTGCATCCCCTTGGTTTGAGACGTATGAAAAAATATGCAGTTAATGCAGAAAGACAGATCACCAATTGAAGCTTTATGAATAATGGATACTTTATTCGCGATCAATGATTGTTTTGGTAAAGCCATACTCAGTGTATTCATTAGATGAACGGTAAAAAAGTAAGAGCGAGGGGAGGGTATCTTATTGAGGCACGCAGGGAAAACAACTATAGCACGCGGGCTCGATGTACTGTAGTGCGCGTCAACTCGATCTGAATTGCGTAATCACATTTGAAAAAATATATCTTTTCAAGTTCTATTTAGTCCATATGTGTCAAACTCAAGGCCCGCAGGCCACATCCGCCCGTGTAATTATATCCGGCCCGCAAGATCATTTTATATATTATTGTTAATAATGGCCCGGGGATATGAAGCGCTGGTAACACAATAAACTACAGATCCCATAATGCAGCGCTTCAGCTGCCTTGCTTAACACTTACCGCGTTAATCAAGTCTAGCTTATGATGCTGTAAGTTATTGCGAAGCTAGCCCACACGATGCCGAAGAGAAAAGGTGATTCTGAACATAGAGCCTTTAAAAACCGATGGGAGGCTGAGTATATGTTTACTGACATTGCTGGTAAACCCGTGTGTCTGTTTTGTGGAGCTGATGTGGCTGTAATTACAGAATTTAATCTAAGACGGCACTATGAGACAAAACATCAAGATAACCTGAAAGACCTGAATGCAATGCACAAGATACAGAAAGCAGAAGAGTTAAAGAAGACACGTCTGACACTTCAGCAGACGTTTTTACCCGTGCAAAATCACAAAGTGATTTCAAGTGAAGCTACTTTTATGGGAGACACAAATGCACCAGTGCAACTTGCCCCACTTTCCCTGTTGCCAAGTAATGTTGAACCAAGTCGGCACTACGGTGTTCCCAAATATGCATTTTGCTGATAAACTGAGCGCACTGCGCACTGAGTTCGCACGGCGCTTTGGTGAACTTTGAAGAACAAAAAAAGAATTTTGAGTTGTTTCGCAACCCATTTGCCGTCGATGTGGAAACTGCACCGGTGCAGATTCAGATGGAGGTGATTGAACTGCAGTGTAATGGCACACTGAAGGCAAAGTACGATACTGCAGGGCCCGCACAGTTTATTCACTCCATTCCCGCACAAATGCTCCAGCTCCGTCTACATGCAGCTCGAACCTTGTGCATGTTTGGTAGCACATATCTGTGTGAGAAGCTCTTCTCAGTCATGAAGACAGCACACAGGAGTCGCCTCACTGATGAGCACCTGCAGTCCATCCTGAGAATCTCCACAACACAGAACCTCACACCAAACAGAAACGAACTTGTTGCCAAAAAAAGATGCCAGGAGTCCAGCTCTGATAAAATGACATAAGAGCAAAGACAACTGAATGATTTGATTTGTTATTGCTGAAAAGAACAAATTTTATTTATGTTTCCAGGTTTTGTTATGCACCATGTTCATATTTGAATTTGTATAATTCTGACAGGATATATTTTATGGAGAGCAAAATCTTTTGGGATATTTAAAATTTAAGTTTATTTTTTATATAAAATTACATAAGAGTAAAGACATTTGAATGTTTGTTCTTTTAACGTTTACTTTATTTCTAACTTGTATAATTTAGACGATATATTTTTATGGAGAGCAAAATATTATAAGTTATTTAAGGTTTGAGTTGATTTATTCTGGAATAATATTTTGTCGACTAAATAAAAATTCCTTCTATTTAAAATTTAAATAGAACTTGAACAGAAACGATAGTTCATAATATCCACGCAGACTTGCACGTAAGAGCGGGAGTCATCCGTTTTAACAAGCAGCGTATTTAACTGATACGAAATAGCCTGCCCATTTAATTATTTAGGAATGGATAAATAAATTAAGATTTTGTATGTGTGTGTATGTATATATGTGTGTATACAGTATGTAGATATTTATATATATATATATGTATATATATGTGGATGTATGTGTATATATGTATGTATATATATATGTATGTATATATATATATATATATATATATATATATATATATATATATATATATATATATATATATATATATAGTGATAAGAATGTTTCGGAGACATCATCAAGATTTGGGGCAGCCACCTGTATAATTGAATCGGCTGCAAAAGTAGTTGTAAATAGCACGATGTGCTTAGTTCAGAGTCCAGAACAGAACTGCCTGTACTGAGGCAAGATGGCAGTTTTAAAGGGCTGGAAAGGAAGTGACGTCATCTATGCCGGAACTGGGAGTGGTGTCCTTGTGCCCGGAAGTGACATCATCCTTGGGGCCGGCAACAGGCGGGATTTCCCGGGAAAGGTCTGCAAGGGACTAAGAGAGAAAGTCAGTACACTCCGCCACCCCCTGGCCTGGCGTAGAATTACTAGTGTTTAGGCCCTTCAGCTGGTTCCCATGCGCACGTGTGTGACAAGGCCCCCCCCTTAGCCCAGACCCACCAGGTCAGGTGGACCTGTACGAGAGGTCGTGGACTCGAGAGAGGGCATCAGCATTGGCATGGAGAGTACTCCTACGATGAACGAGCGAAAACTTGTATGGTTGGAGGTCAAGAAACCACCTAGTGACCCGCGGATTAGACTCCCTGTGAAGGGCCATCCACTGGAGAGGTGCATGGTCCGTCACTAGAGTGAATTCACAGCCCAAGAGGTAGTACCTCAACTGTGTAATCGCCCATTTTATCGCAAGAGCCTCCCGTTCCACTGCCGCATACCTGGTTTCCCGATCCAGCAGTTTCCGGCTCAGGTACACGACGGGGTGTTCAACACCATCGATGCTTTGGCTCAGCATGGCTCCCAGTGAAAAGTTGGGTGCTTTCAACACGGGTGCTGACGTAAGGGCCTGTTTTAGGTCACAAAATGCAGCAGCAGTCTTGTCAGTCCAGACCACGTGGTTTGGAGCCCTTTTCTTTGTTAAGTCTGTCAAGGGTGCTGCTCTCTCAGAGAACCGGGGTACAAACCGGCGGTAGTACCCGGCCAAACTGAGGAAAGCCTGCACTTGCCGCTTGGTAATCGGACGGGGCCAGTTTAATATGGCATTAACTTTGGAACACTGTGGCTTCACGGCACCCCGACCCACTAGGTAGCCCAAATACTTAGCCTCTTTTAACCCAAAGAAACACTTCTTGGGATTAATTCGAAGCCCAGCTTCACCCAGCGTCCACAATACCGTTTCCACCTGCCGCACGTGGTCCTTCCATGTGCTGGAATAGATGACAACATCATCCAAATAGGCAGCACTAAACGTGTTATGAGGCCGGAGCACTCTATCCACCAGACGCTGGAAGGTTGCTGGCGCCCCATGTAACCCGAATGGGAGGACCCGGTACTGCCAGTGCCCACTGGGAGTGCTAAACGCAGTCTTCTCCTTCGCGGAGTCCGTTAAAGGAACCTGCCAGTACCCCTTCGTCATGTCAAGTGTGGTCAAATATTCCGCCTGTCCCAGCCTCTCGAGGAGGTCGTCCATGCGAAGCATCGGATAGGCGTCAAACTGGGAGACTTGATTCAGTCGACGGAAGTCGTTGCAAAACCTCCAACTCCCGTCGGGCTTACTGACCAAGACAATTGGGCTGGACCAGGGACTATAACTTTCCTCAATCACACCTAGACCCAGCATGCGCTTGATCTCAAGCTCCACCTCTGCCTTCTTTGCTTCGGGAAGCCGATATGTGCATTCTCGCACGACAACCCCAGGTTCTGTCACTATGTCATGCTCAATCAGAGAGGTCTGTCCAGGCTGCTCACTCACTACCTCCGGAACTGACGAGATCGCTAATTCTAGCTCTCGTCTTTGTTTAGCATTCAAGTCGAGTCCGAAGTTAAGGTGGTCTGTCTGAGCAAAGAAAGAGTGTGGCTGAGCAGAGGAGGGATCAGAATCCCTCTCCTTCCACGGCTTCAGCAAATTGACATGATACACCTGCTCGCTCGGCCGACGATTGGGTTGTTTCACCAAATAATCGACGAGCCCTTTCCTCTCCTTAACTTCATACGGGCCTTGCCAGTGGGCAAGCAACTTAGAATGCAAGGTAGGAACCAACACCATGACGCGATCCCCCGGTTGGAACTCCCGGAGAGTCATGCCACGGTCATAATAGTGGGCCTGTGCTGCTTGCGCCTCTTCCATGCGACTTTTTAACAAAGGTCGGATTTTTCCGAATTGATTGCGTAACTGCGCGATATACTCCAATATATTGCTAGATGGTAGAGCCTCCCCTTCCCATCCCTCTTTTAAGACATCCAATAGCCCTCGGGGTTGTCAGCCATATAACAATTCAAAAGGGGAGAACCCCGTAGAGGCTTGTGGAACTTCCCGATAAGCAAAGAGCACAAGGGGGAGGAGCTGATCCCAGTTCCTCCCGTCCCCGCTGACCACCTTGCGTAGCATCTGCTTGAGAGTTTGGTTAAACCTCTCGACAAGACCGTCAGTTTGAGGATGATATACTGTGGTTTTTAGGTGCTTTATTTTAAGTAACTTGGCCGTTTCCTTGAACGTCGCTGAGGTAAAGGGCGTCCCTTGATCCGTAAGGACTTCTTTAGGGATCCCTAGACGCGCAAAGACTCCCAGTAGTTCCCGTGCGATTGCTTTACTAGTAGCAGAGCGCAATGGAACTGCCTCTGGATATCGCGTAGCATAATCCACGAGGACTAATATATATTTGTGTCCTTGAGCTGAGGGCTCCAGAGGTCCTGCTATATCGACCCCAATGCGCTCAAAGGGAACATCAATCAGGGGGAGGGGAACGAGAGGAGCACGGTCCCTCCTAGGAATTTGCCGTAATTGACATTCTTGACAAGATATGCAAAAACGACGAACCTCCTCATTAATTCCCGGCCAATAAAATCGGAGCTTAATGCGCTCTAATGTCTTTTCGGTGCCTAAATGGCCTCCCATGAGGTGGGCGTGTGCCATCTCGCAAACCTGCGCCGGTAGGTTCGTGGGATTAGCAACAACTTCCGCACCCCGCCCTCATGCTCTGCTATTCGATATAACAGATCATTGTCTAATACAAAGTGGGGCCCGCGTGGAATGGGCTGATGAGTGCGTTGGCCATTGACAAGCATGACTGCATTTTTTGCAAACTTCAGGGAGTCATCATTCCATTGTTCTCTCCTGAAAGATGCCGGCGTTTGGTTAAATTGAAAGTGCATTTCGGAGAGAGGGTCCGGTCTGACTTCAAGGGGCGGGGAGTCCCCCCGACTCGTCGAGGCCTGGGTTGATGACCTATCTAAGTGCGACAGCCCAGGACCCTCCCCATCCTCCTCGCAGTCTTCCGTACCCGTCTCCGCCGGCTGTTTACACGGCGTGGAATCAGCTTGAGTCGGGTTATCCCCTTCCATGACTAGGCCTACAGGAATAAGGGGAGCAGTTATTCGCACTCCGCATTTACTATCAGACCAGTCCCGCCCTAGGATCACAGGAGAAGGTGGGTGTGGGTGGACCGCCACGGGGAACTTTTTTACTAAGCCTTCATAACTTATAATACAGAGGGCGGTCTTGTATGTCCTTGTTTCCCCGTGTATGCAGCGTATACTGGTCTTTTTCCTCATCCACTGTCGCGGTAGTACGTAACGGCAATCAACAACGGAGATGTTGCTGCCGGAGTCTAGAAAGGCTGTAACTCGAAATCCATTTAGAATTACTACTCCCGTATGACCAGTAGCCAGGGGGTTCGTAAGTGCACACAACCGTCCTCTCCCCCTCCACTCGCATTCCCCCGCGCTCCTGTGCGAGCGACCCACCCGGCGCCACGGGGACATCAGAGCAGGCTTCGGTTTATGTGGAAGGGACTTATACAGTGGAATGTAATCCCTACGGAGTCCACTAGAGGACCGTTCTGCTCCCACAGATTGTGAGGCTGGCTTAGTTGTTAATTGAGTTATTAACTCATCCATGGAATTAAAGTCTCCCCAGACCGGCTGGGTAAAAGTAGTGGGAAGACCATTAATTAAGATGAAGCAGGCTACCTGCTGCACAATTTGCAGGGTATTCGAATGGCTTCAGCCATGAACCTACGGTTTCCTAGAGAGCATAAGCTTGCTCCCGGGTTGATCTCTCTGGATCATATTCCCAGCTTTGTAGGTGCTTTACCTGCTGGTCTGGGGACAGCCCGTATGTCTCTGGAACCGTGGTCCCAACGGACAGCTCACTCCTCTCCTCTGAGAGAACATAGTAAGCCCTTTTCGTTTTCCCCACAGGAACCAGTCCACGTCGGTGGGTCTCCTCCACAATTTTCTTGTGTAGGACTAGGGGCTCATTTTCCCTTGCTGGAAGTGAAGCCTGCACTGTGTTGCTCCAGACCGCCGAGCAGGCCCCCCACCTGGAAACACGTCCCCGGTACTCTCCTACCTGAGTAAATTCAAGGTTCCTTCCTGGTGTCTTCTGGGAAGGTTTCATCCTGCCGACTACACCACTGTGATAAGAATGAGTCGGAGACATCATAAAGATTTGGGGCAGCCACCCGTATAATTGAATCGGCTGCAAAAGTAGTTGTAAATAGCACGATGTGCTTAGTTCAGAGTCCAGAACAGAACTGCCTGTACTGAGGCAAGATGACAGTTTTAAAGGGCTGGAACGGAAGTGACGTCATCTATGCCAGAACTGGGAGTGGTGTCCTTGTGCCCGGAAGTGACATCATCCTTGGGGCCGGCAACAGGCGGGATTTCCCGGGAAAGGTCTGCAAGGGACTGAGAGAGAAAGTCAGTACACTCCGCCACCCCCTGGCCTGGCGTAGAATTACTAGTGTTTAGGCCCTTCAGCTGGATCCCATGCTCACGTGTGTGACAATATATATATATATATATATATATATATATATATATATATATATATGACAGCAACACTCATCACTCACAATAGTGACAAAACAATTACATTGACAATCATGTTACGTTATTTTCAAAGTGCTTCCTTTTCTTTTTCATTACTTCTTTAACACACTACTTCTCCGCTGCGAAGCGCGGGTATTTTGCTAGTATACCCCAATCTACATACTCTCAAATAGACAAACCACACGCCGTGGCGCAATGGTAGAGGCTTTGCCTCTAGCGCCGATGTCTGAGGTTCTATTCCCGAGAGGGGGTGCACTGAGTATGCGCGTGTCCTGATTTATTTTACCCTCGCATCCCCTTGGTGTGAGACGTATGAAAAAATATGCGGTTAACGCAGAAAGACAGATCACCAACTGAAGCTTTATGAATAATGAATACTTTATTCGCCATCAATGATTGTTTTGGTAAAGCCATACTCAGTGTATTCATTAGATGAACGGTAAAAAAGTAAGAGCGCAGGCGAAACCACAATAGCATGCGGGCTCAATGTAGTGCGCGTCAACTCGATCTGAATTGCGCGATCACATTCGAAAAAATATATCTTTTCATGTTCTATTTAGTCAACACAAATATCTTTGGTTGGAATTTAAGGTGAATTTACTCCACAATACTCATAAATAATAATCAATACTACAATAAATCAATCCACCACTCCCAGACGCGTTGCCACCCTTCCACCCAGCTCCACTCGATGCTCTGGTGTTCCTTAGTCTTTTATAGTCCCTGACCCGGAAGTGTTTCCTATCCTTCAGTCCATGATTCCTTATCACTTCCAGGTCAGATAAAAAATCCTTTTCTTCACCCCAAAAGCACGTCATTCCTCTGTGTCCATGTGACTCGGACTTACTTCCGGAGCGTAGGGCAAAAAATAGTCCCTGGGTCTTCCTGCAGCGACCCCTGGTGGTCCCGACATTATCCAGCAGGGCTGTACAGGAAAACTCCATAGTCCATGGTGCCCTGCTGGAATTTTGGGCATCTCCATGTTGCAGGGAGGGCTCCCTCTGGCGGCCTGGGGTTATTGGCCGGGATGAATGGCCGGCCACAGTCCACTATATATATATATATATAATGTATATATATCTAGGATGCCTAAGATTTTTGCAAGGGTCCAATATACAAAATAAAATGAATGCTTGGTATTTTTTCATATTTGTTTTCATAAACCTTAAACTCTGTAATTATATAAAATAAAGTTGCCTTGCACAAACATTATAAGTACATTTGGACATACTTTTTTTATTTAAAATAACATATTACAATTTTAGTTTGTTTTATGCTTGCTTTTTCTTAAATATAACTGTATAAAGTAAAATATCACATTGTGTCCCTTGATTCTAAAGAGCTACATGAGTCTCCATTTATATAGCATTGAATAACACATGGAATAACAAGTCTTCACATAGATAGTGCATAGTGATACTCACACACCAGAACCAGGTTATTTAAATATGTTTTAGAAATTTCTATATCCTCACTAATAACAAATTGATTGTTAATTATTCAGAAAGATTATCATTTTGTTTATGGTGGGGAACTATTTTTTAGGGCAGCAGCTTTGTAGACTTAAATCTGTATATTGATAGTGTGGAGAGACACCAGTCTCTAGTCTGATAGTACAGAGCAGCACTCACACATCTGCACGTGTGTCATATAAATAAGAATAAAAATCAATATTTCAGTACCAGTGGCAGCTGGCAAAAAAAAAATAGTGAGGGTGCAGTTTTTAGGGGGATAAACTGAAGCAGCACTTATCTATTACATACTGCCATTCACTGCTATCTATTTTATAGTGTCTTTCATATCTGTCTATCTGGTCATTCCACATGCCCTCATGGTCCTAAGCACATTTTGGCCTGTCCAGTACCAGACCCATAGGACAAATCTAGGCTAAAATGTATTATACCCTTTCCACCAACCATGCTGCCCAAACTGATGCCAGCGTTCCCATTTCTGTGACATCCTCAATCCCCTTATTCTTCCCATAATTTGCCCTACAAATGCGGAAAGGAACTGGTGCACCTCCCACCAAAATTTTATATACATGTCTTTAAATTGCCCAGTCCTCTGCCATCTTGTCCCCTCCCATGTCCATAATCTTCCAACAATCTTGCATGGACTTCCGTCTGTCCTATGACACATCCATAGCACAAGTTCACCAAATCATATTCTGCCTCTGCTAACAGAATGTCCAGTCCTTGGCCATTTCCACTGTATTCCATAAATCCACATCATACAATAACTTGTCCTCTGATTTTTCTTACGTTTTACATCCCAGTTTGTCTTTCACCACACCCACAGAGTCACTTCCATCCTAATTTTATTCTATTCTTGCTGCCAGTCTGCACAGTCCTATGCAAGTTTGCCAGGCTTACCTCACCTGGGAACAAACTCACATTGTAAGGTCCACATACCCCATCTTAAAACATAACTATTCCCACAAACCAGTTTTGTATTACACCCTTGGGGTAAGTCCAGCCTAAATGTTATTCTGCCTTTATTATCAGGATACCAATTTTTCCTTGAACAGATTTTGCCCTCCTTTCCTTCAGGCCTGAAAATTACTCAGTTACTTTCTGATTAAACTTAATCATTTCACTTAGCCTTACTAAAACAATTTAGCCTCATGCTGTTGTCTAGATCAGTTGTTCCCATCATTTTTCCTTGGTGACACACTTTTTCTAAACAAAAACATCCCAAGGCACACCACTATTTTACTAACCACAAACACATGATATCTCATACATGAGCTCAACTGTCCAAAGGGGTTGAACTACATGAGAAGCCAGTAAAAAAGAGATCAGTGTTTGCAGATAGAGCACTTAGAGATTACTTTACTGGCATCTTCCAGCAGCTTTGACCCTTTGTCCACTGCTGTCTGCCTCAGAGGCAACCTGAATGCCCACTATCCACTGGTCCTGAAAGACTTGCTGGCAACCACACACCCAGGAAGTTGGACTTTAGGATTGACAACAAATCCCAGAAAACTGACACACACTAATTCTATATTAAATGAATGAACTGCTATTAAAGTGATTAGAACTGTACAATGTTGGACAGAAAAGAAGGAAGAATTTGGAAGAAAGAAAAGTGATAAAGCTATAAATTTGTTCTATATGAATATAGAAAGGGATGGAGGAAATTGGACTAACAAGCCTTCCAGGAGATGAAGACAAGGCCACAGCAGAGGCAAGTTTATTCCAAATTTGACACAATGGCATGGCAATCCACAACAACAGAGTCAACAGGGTCAGGGGGGGAGGACAAACAGACCCTCCGGCTTCACCACCTCCTCCATTACAGGTATGCTTTCAATGTGGGCAGGTAGGACATTTTTGGAAAGATTGTCCTCATAGCCTGAATCATTAGACTAGACCAAACATGCATTTTGTATTTCAGAGTCTTACCAATGCACAGATTCCTACGTTAACGTAATTAACTGATCCTTCTGTAGAGTGCTTGTGTCTTTTAGCTTCTTCTTCTGATGCTTGTGAGCCTGTTACTCAAGCTAAAGCGCATGATAAGAAAATGACTTTCTTGATTGACGTGGGAGCCTCAATTTCGACAATTCAAACCAAAGACCTGCCTCAAGCACCATTAATGGGTAAACGTCTGATGGCTACTGGGATAGGAGGTAAGCTATATGCAGAACCCCATAATCAATGCATGCAAATAGGTCTATTGAGAGCTGAACATTTTTTTTATTGTTAGATCCCTCTCCAGTAAATCCTTTAGATGAAGATTTACTATCTAAACTTGGATGCCATATTGCCTGATTGCCAGATGGAGTTTATCTAGAATATTCATCTGATTTACAAATCCTTCCACTATCCATCCCCACCACAGAAACTACACTCCAAGAACACTTCTGGGAGGCAGTTTCTGTCCTCTCAAACATATTACCACATTTGAGACTCTGGACATCCGTTAAAAAAGAAGTTGGACAGATGAAGTCAATTGAACCCATGTTAATTATAAGATATAAGTCAAACCGAACATGTCACTTCCTTGTGTGTCAAGGTATCCACTGAAAAAAGAAGCCAATGAAGCTAGATTAGTACTGAAAGAATTCATTACTATGGGTGTAACTATACCCTTCACTAACTCATGCAAATTACAGCTTTTCTTTTACAGAAGCCTGGAACACATCAGTGGGGACTTATTCAAGATTTAGGAGTCAATAATTCGATAGCAGTGCCCAAGACCCCGTACTACCTGACCCATTCATCATCTTCTGTTCACTCCCACTGGAAACCACCCACTACACTGTTGTGGACTTTTTGTGGTGCTTTTTTCTAAATTCCTTTGCACCCTGACTCTTGTTTACTTTTTTCTTTCACATTTAAAGGACAGCTGTATACCTGGACAGTTCTTCCCTAAGGATACTGTGAGTCACCCACGTTGTTCAGTAAAGCATTTAGACGAGGTTTAGAAGATGTGACTTTTCAAAACTCAATGTGGATGATTTGCTGCCCTGTTAACCATCATTAGAAGCATGCATTGAGGATTTACTAATCCTCCTAAAAGTTTTGCTCTCCAAACTTCAATTTTGTCAAGAATCTGTTACCTATCTAGGGTTCCAATTTAAAAGAAACCAATGGCACATCGCCCCTAATAGAGTAGCTGCCATTCCAGTTATTCGTAGCCCCACTACACAACCACAAATGCAACAATTTGGGTGGCTTTTTAACCACCCCCAGCAGTGTATTTTGGACTATGCTGAAATTACTTAACCTCTGTAAGACCTGTGCATATACCTATACAGTGGAGTTATGATGCTGCTATACAATCTTTGGTCCAAGTCCCTGCTTTGTGTTTATCACACCATACAAAAATGTTTTTCTTGTTTGCCACTGAGAAAAATGGTTGCTGAGTTTCAATTTTAACACAAAAGCACAATGGGACTTTTAGGCCTGTTGTCTAGTTTTCCAAGAAGCTGGACCCTGTAGCAAATGCTTTGTCACCCTGTCTAAAAGCAGCACTGCAGCCAAACCCATCTTGCAGGGTTCAGTTTGTACACTCTTGGAAACGCATGACATTGCATCTTTTTCCATTCAACACTGTTAAATTCCAGTCTAACAGTAAAAAAACATGGAGCACTCTACACCACCACCTTATTACCTACACATTTAGATGGATTAGAACGTGGTTGTGGGTTATTGAGTGATTTATTCACTAAACCTAGACATGACTTGGGTTTAACTACTCTACTTTCTAATGCAGAAATGACATTGTGTGTAGATGGATTCTGTTATTACCTGTTCACTGGACAGAGAGTCACAGGATAGGCCATTTGTTCAGACCATAAAACTCCAGAATCAGGAACACTTTCACATTCATGCTCAGTGCAAAACACTGATCTTTTCACTCTCACCTGAGCTTGCTGCCTGGCCACAAACAAAACAGTAAATATTTAGACAGAAAATATGAATTGCCAAACATATTTGTACTGGAACTAAATGCTTACAGTGCAGCCAGTGCTTTTTAATGTAACGAAACTCTTCAGCACAGCTGCCCCATTTGTTGTATTTGGAGTATCCAAGCTGCTTTTCTGGTTGCAAGGCCACTGCTTTTACAGTATATCACCACAGATGTGCCTGCATAGCCAATAGGTGTTGATGTGTGGACATTCCCAGCATGTACCAAGAAAGCTTTCAGGCTAAACAGTGTGCATCTCACTTACAATCCAAAGTTATGAACAGCCTATCAATATTAGTGTAGAAACACAAGTTGCTAACCTGCCCAAAGACATTTTTCAAATCCTCTTGGCGGGCTCCAAAAGATAGAATCTTTTTTAAAACGGTGACAACAAACCCCATCCTTATAAACTTCAACCAAGTAGTTCTTCTTTTGATTTTGACAAACCTAAGTCTCTGATGAGGCCATTAAATAGAGGCTTTCACTAAGTTGGTCAGCACAGGCCTTCAGTACTCAAGGAATAACTATATCCAGCCCGTGGCTTTTCCTTTGTGTAGTTTTCTGAGATGTCTTATCATTTGATTACTTTACCTTGTGTGGCTAGGTTGCAAGTGATCAGCCCATACTAATGGTCAGAGGTGGACTTATTACAGGCCATACCAGTTGAAGTCATAGGAGCAAAATATGCATAGGGAGTTGTTGATGTAGTAGAGATGGTGTGGAAGGTGGCTGAGGAAAAGAAAAATTTGTACAAAATTGGTTCAGGGCATTAGCTTTGTCCACATTACTGTCCCAGTAATTATACCCAATCCATTGCAAACATTTAAAATTCATTGTGGACAGATGAAACCAAGATCAACCTCTACCAGAATGATGGCAAGAAAAAAGTATGGAGAAAGCGTGGAACAGCTCATTATCCAAAGCATACCACATCATCTGTAAAACACGGTGGAGACAGGCAGTGTGATGGCTTGGGCGTGCATGGCTGCCAGTGGCACTGGGGCACTAGTGTTTATTGATGATGTGACACAGGACAGAAGCAGCCGAATGAATTCTGAGGTGTTCAGAGACATACTGTCTGCTCAAATCCAGCTAAATGACGTCAAACTGATTGGGCGGCGTTTCATGATACAGATGGACAATGACCCAAAACATACAGCCAAAGCAACCCAGGAGTTTATTAAAGCAAAGAAGTGAAAAATTCTTGAATGGCCAAGTCAGTCACCTGATCTTAACCCAATTGAGCACGTATTTCACTTGTTGAAGACTAAACTTCGGACAGAAAGGCCCACAAACAAACAGCAACTGAAAGCCACTGCAGTAAAGGCCTTGTAGAGCATTAAAAAGGAGGAAACCCAGCATCTGGTGATGTCCATGAGTTCAAGACTGCAGGCTGTCATTGCCAGCAAAGGGTTTTCAACCAAGTATTAGAAATGAACATTTTATTTCCAGTTATTTAATTTGTCCAATTACTTTTGAGCCCCTGAAATGAAGGGAATGTGTTGAAAAAAATACTTTAGTTGCCTCACATTTTTATGCAATCATTTTGTTCAACCCACTGAATTAAAGCTGAAAGTCTGCACTTCAACTGCATCTGAGTTGTTTCATTTAAAATTCATTGTGGTAATGTCTCTGTCCAAATATTTGTGGACCTAACTGTATTTAAATCTATCCTCAGTGAGTTTATTTTCCATTGCAAACACACTTAAGTTTATTCTCACTAAGTTTGTTTTCTAGTTTAGATCTGTAAGCTTCCTTTGTTTCACTCAGCTTTTTCTTCAGCATTCTCAGTACAACGTTCAAAGCCTTTGTCACTGGATTTGAAAGCTCTCTTCTTATCATTTAGTAGACTTTTTAGGTCCTTAGCGATCCATGTCTTGTTGTTTGGGAAGCTGCACACTATTTTCAGGGAACAATATTGTTAACAGAAAAGATTAAAAAATAAGTGACACAGAGACTGAGCCCCTTGGCATTGTCCCCATGTGACTTACACATTCAGAGTTACTTCAGTCTTTAGAGTCCACTTCCTCACTTTTTTGGTGGCAACGGGTCATTGTCTAATAATAAACTAATAGGTTAGAGTAAGATGGATCACATTGTGGTCAGTGGTATCACAGGTGTACGTTTAATATTTACATTTGAATAAAACAAGTCCAGCTTGATGTGCCCACAAGTGGAACATGAAACACACTGATGAAAACTGGTCATTGTTCTTTCCAAAGTCACATGATAGAAGTCACCACATTTTCTAACTGCATGGTCAGAACAATTCAATATTACAGTGTTGGTAAAAGAGTTAATCATTTCTGTTGCCGAGTCATTACTTGCAGAGAGGAATATAGACATTACTAAGGGTGATGTAACGTATCTCCTTATGCAGATACAGTGCTTGCAATCCAAAGCACTCGTATATCAAAGTGAATTTCCCCACAAGAAATAATGGAAACTCAGATGATTCTTTCCACAACCCAAAACTATTCATATAAAAATGATTAATACAAAATATAAAGTAAAAATGCATAAAACAAATTAACCTGTACTTTACATTTGAAGTGAATAGTGGCTGGTGTGAGGGAGACGAGAGAGAGGAGGGTTATTGTGTAGGACGGCTTTCACTCTAACTAACGGAATCCCTGTTGGCTCACTGGAATCGGCTTTAACAAGGAACCTTTCCAATGACAGTTGCTTTTGCCTGAAGAGTGACTACACTTGGACACAAAATACTTTACTCACTGTAAGGTTTCTAAACTCTTTTGGGATTACACCCAACGGGACGACACGTGGAAGAGCATCCCGAAGCAACCGCAGGCTCCCAGTGCCGTAGCCGTTTGCCATAAAAACGAATCCGAAAAGATCGCGGACATGTTATAAACGCCTGCCGTTGATGGGTGATGCAAGGAACATTAAAAATGCAGGGCACAGTATTACTTGGCCAGTAACCTGGCCATGACCCTTGCCTGACTGCTGTGTCTGTGTATAGGAGAGTGGCAGATCCTGCTACAATAAATAACCGTGCTGTTTCTGCTTCAAGCTGAATAAAGCTGGTTTTGCTAAAGTACTGAGATTCAGTTTCGTGTTTTGGGGTGCAAGAAAGGGACTCACATGTTACAGCACACATGTGGTCACAATGCTATAGTAAATATTATACGCTCTTACGGATGTTGACTATATGAGTGAGGCACGCAGACTGACACAGAGAATAGGAGATGATTACCCACAATCCTGCAGCGAGAGAGAGAAAAGAACCATCAGCTCAGTTGTGATCACATGATGCTCGGCAGACAAAGCATATACCTACTACTTGTATTGCAAGACCTCATTCATTTATCAAGTTAAAATTTATTAAAAATTTTAGCTCGTCTTGCCAAACACTTGAAGACCAAGTTACTCGCAATCCAAGGTTTTACTGTAATGGGAATGAATTCCTACAGCCAATATATCAATGTCTGAATTACAATTTTTAGTTTGAATTGTAATAGGTTCCCTATGACACCATTCTTTATTCACAGAAATGACCAGTCCATTCCCTCACCTCCCCATCCATCTTACTTTTTGTACACTGTACAGAGATTCCTGTCTTCCTGTATTAGATGAAATGCAGTCAGCATTAAAATAAAGTCAGGTATAAAGGTATATTAGGTTTAAGTCAGTTCTCTGTTATACAAAAGATGGCACAGCACTGGAAAACACTTTGACTTGCCATGAGAGCTGACAGCCTTCAGATCCTCTTCTCTGTCTTGTGACTTCTCCCAAGTTTGTAGCTTGTCCAAAAGGCAGTTGAGATGAGCTGGTGCTTAGGTTTATGATAACAGCAGCATATTGTTTATACATTTAAAATACATTTACATGATTTTTAGAAGATTACTTTTAGTGACAAGCAAGATCACTTCTAATCCTAAAATTAATTAAAAATATTAACTAGTAAAATAACAAACAAGAACAATGGAGCAAGAATTCTGAGCTTCTGTAAACGGATATTGCCTGCACAGCACCTAGACTAAACATCAAAAAGAAAAAAAATGAAAGAAAAGACATCTGAGCCCTGATTGGACTATAACACCTGGATTATCTAACATGGTTTCAGTCTCAAATGGGCCATGAAGGAACAGTCAGTGATAAAAGGGCTGTTGAAAGCATTCCCAACCTTACTTGTCTGATGGAAAATAAATGTGAATTTGCACTTGGAACCCCAAATAGAGTAGAAGCTAAAAAATATTGTCACGTTATATAAAATGATCAACTAACTCTAGGCAAGAAAGGTTCTAAGTTTAGTATGAACAACTTAATAAGACCAATTATCTAAAAACAGATTGAGATATGTTTACATTAAGTAAATATTTCATTGAACAGTTAGCATAGGTTTACATAAAAATATTGTATTTCATGTGCATAATATATTAAACATCTTGAATTTGGAAAAGTTTTCATCAGGTTCCATATAAAGAGTTAGTGATCACGCTAACGGAAGTGAACTTTCAAGACTTTTTTATGTTGATGGCCATGCTACCTTCCTAAACCCATTGGCATAAAGTGGCTGAGGCAGGTTTATATCCTTCCTGGTACTATTTCTTATGCAATGTCTGGAACTACTGGTGAGGCCAGAGATACCACCTCAGAGCCTTGTGACCATTCCCCCAGACTTGTTTTTGCAGGTTTGCCTGACAGAACTGTTAAAAGGGCAGCCACACTTAGTGAAACAAGTGCTTCCTGTCCTCCTGTCTCTATGCAGAGCACATCTGCAGCCTTTTATACTGACTGTGAGGTAGACAGCAAGGGATAAAGAGGAAGGCCCAGGAGAAGGATGGCAGGAAGTGTAGTCAATAAACAAACAATAGTATGGCAACCAGGAAGTCAAAACAAAGTGCAGAACCAAAACAGATCTTAAGAATAAAAATTGAAAACAAACATGAAGTTTAGTAATAAGAGGTCAAAACATGAAAGTACTTATTTTATTCTTTTACTAAAAACTTGGATAGGATTTTCTGCCAATGAGCAACTTTATGAATACAATGACATCAGAAGTTGCAATCAATTAAGATCTCCCCTAGCACAATCATCACATTCTTGCAATGATCACTTAGATTTGTGTTATGCATCCACAAACAAGATGGCATTGCAGGAAAAATCAGAATGATAAAACAATTAAATATATTTTCAGAAGAACAAAAGAATAGGCCAATTAAAAGTAAAATAATAATCTCCACAAGCCAGGATTAAGGAGAAATTACTTTCTTTATAATAAAAAAATACTAATCAAGAGAACAATTTATAATTAACTTTCAATTTCATGACACCACCCCAAGATTTAGATGGGCTCTCTGACTTCCTGACAACTGCCCATAACCTTCTGTTTAGTCTACTACTCAAAAAAATAGCTGTCTCCAGGACATGAAGCCATCTAGCAGATGACCCACATCACCACAATCACGAGTCCTCCAAATAATTTAGGCTCATTGCCTGGTCCCTGTCCTATCAACTCTCTGTCTCTAAACCCGTTTTTGGTCTGCAATGCCTTGTCACTTGGGAACTCTGTCCCTTGTAATATGCATGTGTATTATATGAAGTATACTAGGGGGTTTGGCCCCCTGCTCACTTCGCTTGCCCACCCCCGAGTTTGGTTTACTGGATATGCAATTTAAAGAGATTGTTATTTTCATGGGAATTGTTAAATATGCATTATTTTCACTTTTACTTTAAAACTTTTGTAAAAACAATATTGTACTTGTCCTTTATTTCCAGCCCCAGACGTAGTTAAATCTCTTTCTCGCAGGATGTATAACGGTTCTTGCGTTGTGAAGGGGGTCGGCTGAATGCACCCTAAGGAGAAGTAGTTGGATCATCTGCTGGCTTGTTGTTGCTTCTGCTGCTGGTGAGCTGCGTATTCTGCTTGTTGCACTGCCCGTCGATCATTTAAAAGCCTGTACAGCAGCTGTCCTTTTGCCACTTTGCATCTCTGCTGCTCGTGTTGTGAAGGGTGAGGGTTGGCTGAATTCATGCTAACGAGTAGCAGTCGGATCATCTGCTGGCTTGCTGCTGCTGGCGAGCTGCGTATTCTGCTTGTCGCGCTGCCCATCGATCATTTAAAAGCCTGTACAGCAGCTGTCCTTTTGCCACTTTGCGTCACTGCCGCTCACGTTGTGTGATGGGTGAATGGGGTTGGCTGAACGCATGCTAAGGAGTAACAGTCGGATCATCTGCTGACTTGTTGCTGCTTGTCGTTGTTTTAAGAGCTAGGAGCACATGACGTGTTTCTGCTGGAAGCATTCCAACAACTGCTAGGTTAGATATCTGTAAACTTGTTTTAAATGTTGTCTCACTGCCTTGTCGTTAAAGTGTCTCTCGCGGGATGTCAAATTGTCTTCCGAGAATTTCTGAGAAGATCACGTCTCATCTCCCTTGTCTCCCTTTCAAGATTTTTTTTTATAAAAGAGAGATAGGGTGTGGGGGATGGGATGCCCCTACATTGGAAGGACTGGGGGAATGAGCACTTTCAGAGCATTTCGTCTCCCGAAGTGCTAGAGGGCAGATCCCCTGGATTGTGTTGGTACCACAGGTTTGGAGCATGGAAACTCAACCCTTTTGGTGCCTGTGGCCACTGCAAGGAGGCGCCTGCCCTTTGATGTAGCACTGCTGCCACACCTACAAATGCTGCCGGAATTGGGTCAACGATCACTTGGAGCACTTCCGGGTGCCTTACGAAAGGAGCCAACAGCCACTACTCCAAGAGCCAGAGTTGGGTGGGAGAAGGCACAACTCTCCAGGACGAGTGGAGTCGAGAGAAAAGAGGAAGAGAAGGTTGTTTGCTGACCTGTGCTTTGTGCTTGGGACAGTGCTGTACCGGTGGGAAATGGACGAAGGCATTTCTCACAGGAAAGAAATATCCTGCCTGTCTTTGTTGGGGTTAGGGTGGCTGTACGCACCCTTGGGTATCACAAGGGATATATTGGTCAACTAGCCAAAGTACTTGTGTGACGATGTGGGTTCTGGCTCCACACTCCCATTGCTATTGGAAGCACTCGAACCCAACACCGTCGATAATGTTGCCGAGAGAGCTAGTCGTGGAGGCAAATTAAGCATCTGAGCAAGGGGAAGGTAAAAAGTGCAAAAGTGCTTTTATTTATAATTGTCCATCAAATCAAAAACAGTGTTCCAATAAATAGTGCAGATCTTCAATAAAATAAATAATCCATTAAAAGAACACGTGGGGGTTAAAACTCAATAGAAAAAACAATCCTTAAAATCGGAGGTTAAATCTTCTTATGGAATCAATCTTAAAACACTAACACAATCCGGTGCCTATTTTCTGTATGCGTGTCACCTGCTTATCCCGTACGGGCTTAGCAGCAGGCAAGACGCTCTCTGCAGCTGCCCTCCTACATCACACGCTCGAGACTGGAGACCTCCCGATCCCTGGCTTCGGTCTGGCACTCATCCCAGTCCCCGAGACTTGATTACCCTCAACGGCCAGGTCGCCCACGTTGGGGATTCCATCACCAAGTCTCCCGACTTCCGCAGCCTTTTCCATGGCCTCTCTGCGGCCCGTCGCTTTCACCTTGTCACTCCCGCTACCAGATCGCTCAGCGGGAGCGACATCAACACCAACACGTGGGTGTCGGCCTAACACCCAGCTTCCATGCAGCTGTCCACGAGCGCTCGATCGCGCGCTCACCACACTCACGCACCGTCTGCTTCCTCTCCTGCTCCCGGTAACCTCCGTCCTCTGCTTTCCTTTCTCTCTCCGCTCGTTTCTCTTTCTTCCCGAACGTTTCTTTTCACCTTCCGAACGTTTCTTTCTTCCTCTCTAAAACCGACTCGCGCTTCTTTATAAAATGACGAGGGCCACAGCAGCTGCAGCATTAGCCGCGGGACAATCATGAATGTGGGCAGTTCCTCACCTGTGCACTAGGGGAGAAACGCCCACACCCTACGGATCGCCCGCGCTCACTATGGCCCAACGTCCCTCGCTAAGCCGCGAGCACATCGATTATTTATTTAAAATGAATGGCCTTTTGCTCAACGAGCTGTGGACCCATAACACCACAACTTGTCATTGTCCCAATATAAATAAAATGAGGAAAACTGTCTTCTGGAAATTCAACATGGCTATAGACAAAAAGACATACTCTTAGATGGTAGCTGTAATCCAATGAGACAATGACATTTTTAACCTAATTAGTTGTAAAGAAAACACTACATGTACTTGTAATCTTTGATGAGATTGTGCTTTGGCCTCTACGAATCTTTGTGTGCACAGAAGGTGTCCTCCCATCAGCCCCAGTGTACTCTTGCTGGCTTATGGGAACTGCGGTCCCCGCATTGGTGCTGGTCTTTTGATTGCCCCTCCCCATTATACAGTAAGTCCTCTCCTTGACACAACATACAGCCTACATTTTGGATCAAATTTAAATTTCATTTAAATCAGTTTAGCTGTTTTTGAGTGATTATTGAACAGACAAACAGACATCCAAACAGGTTCCAATGTTGCTTATGTAGATTGTATATTACATACTGGGATGAGCATTTTGCCTAGGATAAAAACATTCATTAAAGCATTAATAGTTGGATTGATCAGGATTCGTAGAAAAAAATCCTGTCTTAAGAAAATATGTTAATGAAACAGATTCATTCAGGAAAACAGAGAAACCCTGAAATATTATGAAAAAACAAAATTAACAGAAGAGTCATAGTCTCTATGGGAAAATAATTAGCTGCTGTAAACACTCAACAATTTTTTTTAACTCTGCTGTGAATTATGACCAAATGCCACCAAAAAACACATACCCTTGACGTTTTTAATCTACAGATTTCTATGCATTCACATAACTAACACAATTAAAGAGTGAGAGGGTGCTTACTCCTCATAAGTTAATGGATGGGGAATGTGCCATAAAAAAAGTGAGAGCTCAGCTGTAAGCAGCCCTGCACATCCTGGCATACATCAATTAGCCTCCTGTTTCAGCAACAGTCCATAAGAAGAGAAGGCAGCTTGTGCCAAGGATAAGGAAGCAGTGTTTGGATTCATACCACTTGCTCCACCACTCAGAAATGTACTACATAGAAGCTAATTATGTTGCGTCAAGATCCTAAATCTTGTTAAACAGCCTTTTTTCCTCTTGCTTTTAAGAGCTGAGAAATCTGTGGTGAATTGGTGCCAGTGGTTCAGTTACTCTTGGGGCCATCTATTCCTGTTCTGGACTCCTGGAAAATGAAGTCTTTGTTGACTGGCTCCTGCTCAGCACACGTATACTATAGAGGTACACTGAGGTCAAATAAGGAGAATGTCAGCTGGAAGCATGGAAAGTGGGAACTAATTTTAGACAGTGTAATGAATGTTGCATTAAATGTTTCATTAGTAACTATAAAAGGTTCTTAAAGGTATAAAAATATATGTGGATTTGAATAATCAATTAATTTTTCTAATCTACAAAAAAAGCCAACATGAGTGCAACATAATTATCAGTTCTTTATTGAAATGACATACTGACTGTAATTAGATAGATTATACTGTATAAAGCAGTGCTAAATGTGTATTTTGACATAACTTTAAATAATATTAGTCATGTGAGCAAGCATAGCAGGCTATACACTTCAAGTGTTTAACTTGCATTTTCCTTTAAGATGAGGTTCCCCTGGAGACTTCTTTGCTCCAGGATCCATGTGGACTTGAGTTTTGCGTTATATATTCCTATTTTAAAACTTTCATTCTTTATTAGTATTATAAGTCTTAGAAACATAATATACTCATAATATCTATCTATCTATCTATCTATCTATCTATCTATCTATCTATCTATCTATCTATCTATCTATCTATCTATCTTTTACATAAGGTTGGGTTGCGATTTTCTCTCCAGTTTATTTTATTTTTATATTTCAAGCTTTCTGCCTTGTCTTGTGATGATGGAGTTATTATTATTATTTATTTATATATCACACAAATAACAATAATTTCAACATCAGGCTCTAGTCCGCTGCAATCCTTAACTGGTTTAAGTAATAATGTAGGGAATGTTGTGCTATAATTCCACCTCAGAACACTGTACAACTGTACAATACAATATGATTCAAATAAAACACAAAATAATCTATGTTTATAAAATGGTATTTGTGTCTATCACACGAAAATGACTGCACCTATTTTTACAAAACATTGTAGTAATTTCTGATATTGTCTAACTTTTAATAGAGACTAATACAATTTTAGATATTCTGGATATAAATATAAGCAAAGAAATAAAAACTGAGACAATCTTACTAAAATGTTACCATTTCGGTTCCTTGTTGGTTTTAATCTCATTTCTATAGAATACGACATGGTATAAATATGTTTTTTTATTTCAAAATAATTGAAAATGATTGGATAATAAATCAACTCCAGATTCAGGTGTTTATGTTGACCAAACATTTTTTAAACATTTAAGCATGGTGAAAAAGAACAAGATTTGTGCGCATATTGCTCAAAAAATCTGTCTTTCTATATTCTATGACAAACAAAAAATGCTGAATTCAGTTTTTGTCAAATAATAAGCAAGCTAATGACCCATTTGTGACAAAGTCTGTGCTTGAGCTGGAGTTATCAAAGTCTATTGAGCTGGCGGGATTGAGGAGTGCACATTTCAAGGGGTTTTGCCAAGAACGCTGCTCAGGGAGGAGAAGGAGGAGGAGGAGGAGAGCCTGTGGGTCTCTTGACCCTTATTTATCTCTCACACATTGACTTGTACTTTATGACTATGGTACATTCTACATACTCTAAAACACTTACATTTTATTACTGAAATACTGAGATAATTATTGTTATTGTATGAATAATTCTTTGTTTCAGTATTACTTGTATTTATCTAAGTCTCACACTTAATTTCACAGTGATATTTCACAAGGGCTTATTAGGCTGATAAGCACTAGAGGCTGAATAATACTAAAAAAATAACGTTTTTCTGCTGTGATGAGGAAGTAATAAATGCCAGATCTGACTTGTATTTATTTTACACATGTAACATACATTTTGTCACTTTTCTAGTTAAAACAGAGTACCACAGTTAATGTTCAATTTAACACAAAATAAAATGCAATGAAAACTAAGGCATTATTCGGTACATTAATTAAAATCTATTTAGTGTTGTTTTGACATGAATAGTCTGGTGGGGCTATACCATAATGTTACTTTATGTGTGGTTACTTCTCTAATACTAACATTAACTTGCCTAACTAATAATATTTGTGCGCTTTGTGCCACTTACTAGCGAGATTTGCAAGTTTGCCCACCGTTCACATTGGCACTGACTGATTTCATATTCCATATATCCAATGTCTTCCACGTGTTGTTAGATTTAAGCACAGTGTTTGGCCATTCTGTTTTACTAAACAGGCTGGAAAATGACATTGGGCTCACTGGCAATGTCCTTGCATGGTCTAGTTCTTATTTATCAAATCAATTTCAGGACATTTATTGTAGAAATTTGCTGACAGCACTCTATTATTATACAAAGAAGTGAGATATGGCGTCCCACAGGGCTCAGTACTGGGACCTTTACTATTTTCACTTCATATGCTTCCACTGGGGTCTATCATTAGAAAACATAATGTTAATTTTCACTTGTATGCAGATGACAACCAGTTATACTTTTCTTTTAGACAAAATGATGTTTCTCTGATGTTGTCACTAATTAGAATAGATTAGAGTTAAAGGAGTGAAGGGATGAGAACTACTTGTCTTTGAACACAATGTGGAACTAGGCCCGGACACAGACAGGCAGACATGTTGTTAATCACCACCACACGTTTATTTACCAGTCCAACTATTTACAAAGTGCCACACAACCCCAAGACTTTGCCAAAGCCCAAGCCTCTCACATACTCTGCCTTTCTCTTCAGGCCGCCTCCACTCTCTCTTCTCCTGCTTCATCCTCTCCTCACTCGACTCCAGCCCTGAATGAAGGGAGGCGGCCCCTTTTATAAGCACCCGGATGTGCTCCAGGTTTGTTCCAGCAAACTCCCACCGACACGCCCCAGTGTGGCGGAAGTGCCGGCTGCATCTCCGGAAGCACTCCAGGTGTCCCTGCTCTTCTTCCCCCCAGCACTTCCGGGTGTGGCGGAAGTGCTGAGGTCCAGGGTCTCCAAGGCACTGGGCGCCCCCTGGCAGTGACCACGGGCCCCTACAGGGTTGATCTTCAAAGCTCTGTACCCATGGTCCCTATAGCAACCAGGGTGGCTGCCCCCACATGGTCTGAGGTGGGTGTACGCCCTCTTCTGGCCCACCAAGGCATCCCGGCCTGGTCGTCGCCCCAAACATCTGCCACAACAAATAAAACAGAGATGTTAATTACTGGAGGGAATGATGCTGATCACAGCAATATTTTGTCATCCTTTAACTTGGTTAGAATCACCATTAGTTTTATTGAATCAGCCCGCAATCTATGACTCTTTGACTCTAGTATGTCATTTAAAGTGCACATTACAAAACTGTCAAAGACATGTTTTTTCCATCTTAAAAATATTTGAAAATGAAGGTGTTTTCTAAATATGCAGGATACTGACAAATGAATTAATTAATTTATTTCTAGTAGGATCGACAACTGCAATGTTGTGTTCATTGGCTGTTCAACTTGTTTTTTTTTACAGCTTACAGTTAATTTAAAATGTTCTGTTAGAGTTATTACAAGAACTAGAAAATACGAACACATAACTTCAGTTCTTAAATCCTTACACTGGCTCCCGGTAAACTTTAAGGCAGTTTTCAAAATCCTCCTTTTAACATATAAAGCCTTAAATAACCAAGGTTCTACTTACTTATCTGAACTTAATATTACTTACAAACCAGGGCACATTAAGGTCTCAAGATGCCGGTCTGCTTATGATTCCAATGATTAATAAAAAACAGTGGGAGGTTGAGCTTTTAGTTACAGGGCCCCAGAACTGTGGAATGGTCTGCCTGCTACTATAAGACGTGCCCCTACAGTCTCAGCTTTTATATACAGGCTGAAGACTCAGTACTTCAGTTTAGCATACCCTGACTAGAGCTGCTGATTAGCTGTACATGCTGCATCTCTGTGGTTAGTCATTAGTACTGAAATATAAGTAATATGCTATTTATTAACGGCTACTAATACTCAACTATTCTCTTCCTCTTCTTGGTATCCTCATGTGGCACTTGGTGCCACTGATCTACTGCCAAGTTGTTTACCTGCCTATGGAAAAGTCATCTCTGATTGAAGAGAACCAGAATCATTGGGTAGAAGAATCTTTCATCAGATTGTCCGGCCCACCACTCACTCAGCTTTGTAATGGCAGGTAAGAGGGAGGCAGCTTATTGGCCGAGGGCTCCAGGACTCTGAACAAATTTGTATCCTCATATATCATGGTTCTGTATTTAGTGAATGATATAAGCTCTTCTTGCATTTCTCCTTTTAATTTGTACTATTGCTATTGTGCTATTTTACAGTGCTAGTGTATGGCATTCCTGCGACGGCAATTATAGATTGTACATCTAGCTCTCTGAAAAGAATTACTTGTATTCAGTTTTGTGTGTTGTATTTACCTCATTGTTTTGTCACCCATTGCAGACCCAACCGACCTGAAAAGGGGTCTCTCTCTGAATTGCCTTCCCAAGATTTCTGTCAAAAATCAGGGCCTCTTAAAGCCCATTTCAGCACTCCTTGTATGATTTTGGACTATGCAAGAAATAAATTTTTGTTGTTGTTATGTCTAGTGATGTCTCTAGTGTGACGCTATCTAAGGAGCCATTCTGCCAGACTGTTTGTTCATGTTTTCTAAAGAAACCCTGGACTATAACTATCGCACCCTTTTTCTGAGTTTAGTTTAGTAATTTGGCTTGGATGCATGTTTGAATGGATTTCCTATTTTCAACCCTACATGGCTAGTGTGAGAGAATAATTTAGAGGTAACAAAAGTTAAGTATTTTGGTTTGGAGTGTAAAATGAGAAGTATAAGAATTGGTTCTGGAAAATTACTGAGATGGTCAAATAAACAAAGGATGGACCAGAAGAAAGGTTGATGTAATACACAAAATGTACCGATTAGAGATACCAGGGAACTGTATGATGTGCATGCCCTGTTCATATCTCATAGACAGTTAGCAAACGGTGTGGAGCATGCTGCATCGGATTATCCCTGGACAAGATGGCATTGAAGAACAGACAGGCCAATCTAGCCTGGAGCATCTTGAGTCCCTATTTGTGGATGAAGGTCACATCTTCAAACCCAAGGAACCCAGGAAAAAGCCCAATAGTGTCAAAAGCACCGACCTCCGGGGTTCAGAAAGAGAGAGAGAATTCCGTTGAGTGATTTTGCTTCCACACAAGTCTATCTGAATGGGTATATTTATATCTGAACCAACATTCAAATTGTTGTATATATATCGAGAATCCCATATATCTAAATCAGTAAAACAGAATGAAACAAAATATCAAAATTGTCGTTAATAAAAGGCAATGAATTCCTTGTATGCTATATTCAAAAAGTATTCTGTGAAGTAAAACCTTTTCTCAGTTTCTCAATCAAGTAAGCACTCAAGTTAAGATGTTACCATATATGTAACACATGGAATAAAGCTGAATTTCTCCTGAGATTGATTTTTTTTTATAATATATTCCTCACAAGTAAAGGGTGAACGTATCCGCTCTGAGTATTTACTCGTTACTTCTCTCTTTAACACTAGAGATCAATCTCTTAATCATTGCTATGTGTGTCCAATGGTGCTTGCATTTTAGGTGTGATAGTTTACACTGTGTAATATACAGAGCTAAACATCAGTTATTTGTAGAGCAGTAATATTCTGATCTTTGTGTATTTCTAATCACTGATCGGCATTCAGAAACAACTGTGCAGCTCCTGTTTTCCCTACAAAAGGAGAATCCATCCTTTACTCCTTCCTGGTCTAGATTAACCTTAAATGAAATGATGCCTGCCCTGCCCGGAGTTTGTTTCCTGCCTTGCGCCCAGTGTTAGCTGGGATTGGCTCCAGCAGACCCCCATGACCCTGTGTTAGGATATAGCAGGTTGGATAATGGATGGATGAAATGATGTCATTAAGGAATAACAGAAATCATTGTTAGATGATGCATACTTGCTGAATGCATCTGTTCAGCAAATGATCTTTCAAATATCTTGATCACAGTCTCATTTTTTTTTCTTTCTTCTGACTTTAAGTGACACATCACACAAAGAAACCATATTCACTCCATGTATTTTATCTTTTATGTTTTCCTTTGATATTTGTATCTGTCAGGGTCACTTATTTTCCCTGTGAAATGTAGATTATCATTGACAGAAAGCCGCACGGTGATTGCTGTTATTCGTTATTGGACCCACTTTATGTAGAGAAAATTGGAGTTGAGTGGTTACTTGTGAATGCTGATCAGGGGTACAGAATAATCAGAATACTCCTGCTTCACAATAAACTGATGTTTTGTGCTGGGGGTGGGCAGTTTAACTATAAACTGAAGTTAATAAAATTGGCTCATGTATCCATTGCATGCTGTGCTCAAAAGGTATTCTGACACGTATTACCTTTTATTTTTATTTATTTTTTTCAAATAAGTATGCGCTTAAAGCAAGATATTTTCATGTATGTGAATTCCACTGACTAAGGCTGGCTTTCTCTGTAGACTGAATTCTCTCATAATCTTATGCCTTTCAAGTAAAGGACAGTAAATGCTCTGGACATGTATGCATCCTTTCTCAAACCAACACAGGAGATTGCATGCTTAATCAAATGTGTGTGTGTCTGATGGTGTGTGAGTTTGTTTGTGTTTGGGAGCAGTTTAACTATGGAAGAGTTAAATATCAGTTGTTTATGAAGCAGCAATATTCTCTGATCACTGATCAGCATTCACAAGAAATTGCACAACTGCAGTGCTTCCCTCCATAAAGAGGATCATCGTTTCAGCAAACGGGATTCTTCTCGATCCTGACATAGATCACACTTCAATGATACTGCCAATAAGGAATACAAGAAATCACCATGCAGCTTTTGGTCAATGAAAACCAACATTACATAGGGTGAAAAAGGAACATAAAGTGGCTGTGATCAATGGTTTCTAATAACTCGGGTTTTGAGAAGAATCTGTTATGGGAGGGACAGAAAAAGTGGGGGAGTTGGACAGGATGAGCCAGGGTGGGGTGGAGTGGGGTGAGGAGATGGGGTTCTGTATGAGTGCACTAAATAATGAAAAAATGTGCATTGGAATTGAGGTCACCCAACCAAGATGGCTTTTGAAATAAAATGCACCAACGGACATATGTTTCTTGAATAAAACATGTACAATAATGACAACAATTTTGAAGCAATGTGCCTGAATGTAAATCCCAGACATTCTATTCAAACTGACTTATATATCTGAACTGACCTTTAAATCCAAATGGATGTATCACAACCAATGTGTATATCTGGTCAGATGTATCTGAAAGGATGTATATATCTATTTAAACTGATATATATATATGAAGCAACTTATATATTTATGAACCAATCTTTTTTCCTATACCGCCCATCATATTATAGTAATTAAATTTTTAGAACACTCTTGACATTCTATGAAACTGTTTTTGTCTCACATTTAAGTCAACTCCTTTCTTTAATCTTTTGTATATAATTTTTGAGAACAACCTCAAGATGATGGAACCTATGCTTATAGGTCCACGATTAGTAATCTTTTTAAGTTATTTCTTCTTTTTGGGATTAGTACGGTCCTTGCTTTCTTCAAAAATTAGGAACAATCCTAGAAAGAAGCCAAATATTAAAAGTATCACTAGTTTATTTTCCTTTTATTTTGCTAATGTTGTGCCGGTCTGCGGCCATGCCAGTCTTGCTTTCTTTTGTTATTGTTTATTTCTTGTGGGGATATGAGAGATATAAAAACCAAATTATCAATGGTGTTTTTTAGGATTGTCACAGATGACCGGGGACACTGCCCGGCTGGGATGCCTGGATAGTCCCCGGGTTGGACAATACTTCTCCTCGGCCACGAGAGGGCAGCCGCCTGGGGCTATTTGGGGGTCACAGGGACGGAGCGGGAATACTCATTTGGAGAGAATGTGGCCACTGCCAGGGGGCGCCCGGACAATTAGAGAAGCCTGGATGGCAGCACTTCTGCCACACCAGGAAGTGCTGCCGGAAGTAATTCCAGGTGCTTTCCTGACACTTCTGGCACACCAGGAAGTGACGTCAAGGGGAGCACCTGGGGCTCATCCGGGTCATGATAAAAGGGGAAGCCTCCCTCCAGTAGAGGAGCCAGAGTTGGGAGGAAGGAGATGAAGCTTGTGAGGAGGAGAGAGGAGGTCAAAAGAGAGAAAGAGAAAGAAGAAGAAGAAGACGACAGTGGAGAGAGTTGGTGATTGAAGGCATTGTGTGTTTTGAACATTCTGGTGTCCGTCTGTCTGTGTCTGGGGGTACGCTTTCCACAGGATACATTGAATTTTTATTCTGGGACATTCTGTGCTCCAGATTCTTTTATAGACTTCGCTAATCTCATTAAGTTGTATTTAACATTTTCTTCTTTTAATTCTGTCTATAATTTCATCAACTAGGTAAGATCGATCCCTTTTGCAAAGGTTTTGCACTCTTTTATATTCATATTTTTTAGATATTTTGTAAGTATTAGTTTTTGTTGCTGTATATGAGGAGGAGGGTTTCTGTTGTGCAATTCTTCTACAGTGCTAGTAAATTCTTCCAGGAGGTTTTCAATGCATATTCTTTTGTTGACACTTTCTTTTCTACGTTTTCCAATGTTCTTTTTAGTGAAATGCCAACTACATTTTCGATATTAGGATTACAAGTTTTTTCTGTTAGACATTCAAGAACCATATGGATTTGTCTGATTCATTACAGTTGAAATCTTTGTGGCTTAATTCTTTGTCCTCTAAATCTTCAGAATAGACTGATTCACTGACTTGATGTTTGTGTCTAATGTGTTGACTTAAACCTGTTTTGCTTCCAAAGATATCTTGACACATGCCGCGCTTGAATATTTTTCCTTTATACTCTTTGTATAAACAGAGATAAAGTGTTATCAGAGGTGTTTATCATTAATCTGAATATCTAACATTAAGATTAATTGATCAGAAGGTACTTGGCCCCCCCGCTTGATACTGGGAAGTCACTGTAACTGTGAGGTCACTGGTCCGTGGGGCGGACCTGGTCAATGTCAAGGAGGATAAAGAGAGGTGATGCTCGACACATGTGACCCAGGTAACCGAAGTTGGCCTCTCCCTGCCTGGGTGGGGAGGGGAGGCACAATGGGTCACTGAACTGTGTTGCCAAAGCAAACAGGTAGGTGCCTGGGTAACTCCATCAGCCGACAGAGGAAGGCAGCTAGTGACTATTCTGGTTTATGTGGGATGAAAGGTCCAGGCGAGCACCTGGGATGGTAGCACCTACCACCCAGGCCTCTCCAGGCTGTGCATCCTCAGGGAGGACCCCCTCACATGGGCATGGGAAGTTTCTGGGCACAGAAACTCGACAAGGAGGGCATGCTCAGTAGATGCCCTTGGTAGAAGCACCAAAACAAGTTGTTTGTTATCCCATACCACATAGTAAGGGGCTAAATCTGTCAAAGGCATTGCACTGTCTGAAAAGCGAGGAACAATCCGGCGGTAGTAACTCGCTAGACCCAGAAAGTCTTGGACTTGCCATTTGGTCTTTGGATGGGGCCAATTCAGTATGGCATGAACTTTTGAATACTGTTGTCTGATGATGCCCCGACCCACTAGATAGCCCAAATATTTGGCTTTGCTCAGCCCAAAAAAACATGTTTTTGGGTTGATCCACAGGCCGACTTTCACTAGTGTCTGAAGCACTGCTTTAACGTGCTGTATGTGTTCTTCCCATGTGCTGGAATAAACTATGTTATCCAAGTAGGCAGCACTGTAGGCACTGTAGACGCTAGAGGGTCACAGGGGCCCTATGCAAGCCAAATGGGAGGAAACGATACTACCAGTGTCCACTATTAAATTATTACTGTCTTTACTTTTTGCAGACTTTGTTAAAGGAATTTGCTAGTACCCTTTTGTCATGTCAAGTGTGGTCAAATATTGGGCCTTTCCCAGCTGTTCGAGGAGGTCAATGACTCACAGCATCGGGTAGGTATCAAATTGGGAGACTTGTTTAAGCTGGCAGAAGTCATTGAAAAACCTTTAAGTTCTGTCTGGTTTAGGGACCAGGACAACAGGAAAGGACCAGGGACTATGGCTGTCTTCAATAACCCCTAGGTCCTGCATATGCCTGATCTCCAGCTCCACTTCTGCCCTCTTTGCCTTGGGAAGACGGTAAGGTTCCCTGATGATGACCCCAGGTTCAGTCATGATGTCTTGCTCAACCAGAGAGGTCCATCCAGGTGTTTCACTCACCACTTTTGAGATTGACTGGATGGTTTTTTCCAGCTCCAGTCATTTTGTGGGTGTCAAATTGGGTCTGAAATTAATGTTGATTTTCTGTGTGAAGGGGGAACGGTGCAGATCAGAGGTGGGATCAGTTTCCCAATCCTTCCACAATTTCAGCAGATTGATGTGGTACATCCATTCACTCAGCCGAAGATTTGATCAATCAATCAATCAATCAATCAACATTTATTTATATAGCACATATTCATACAAAAAAATGTAGCTCAAAGTGCTTTACAAAATGAATAGAGAAATAGAAGACACAATAAAAGATAAACATAAGTCAACATTAATTAACATAGAATAAGAGTAAGGTCCGATGGCCAGAGTGGACAGAAAAACAAAAAAACTCCAAAGGCTGGAGAAAAAATAAAATCTGTAGGGGTTCCAGACCAAGAGACCGCCCAGTCCCCTCTGGGCAATCTACCTAACATAAGTCAAACAGTCCTCTTTGTATTTAGCGTTTTCATCGAAGGACCTGATGATGATGGTCACGTAGACTTCTGGCTTTCAGTCCATCAATGTTGGAGCATCATGATGCTTTGAGTAGGTGGTGGTGCGCAGGCCGCCACCACAAAGAAACCGGAAAAAGAAACAGAAGAGAGAGTAGGGGTCAGTACGGATTTTAGAGCCACCATGAATAGTTATTATGAAGAATTGAACATACAGAGTATCAGTATTAAGTTAAAGTGAAGTTATAAAAAGGCCATGTTAAAGTAATGTGTTTTCAGCAGTGTTTTAAAGTGCTCCACTGTATTTGCCTGGCGAATTCCTATTGGCAGGCTATTCCAGATTTTGGGTGCATAACAGCAGAAGGCCGCCTCACCACTTCTTTTAAGTTTAGCTTTTGGAATTATAAGGAGACACTCATTTGAAGATCTAAGGTTACGATTTGGAATATAACGTGTCAGGCATTCCGATATATAAGATGGAGTGAGATTATTTAAGGCTTTATAAACCATAAGCAGTATTTTAAAGTCAATCCTGAATGACACAGGCAACCAGTGTAGTGACATCAAAACTGGAGAAATGTGTTCGGATTTTCTTTTCCCAGTTAGGATTCTAGCAGCTGCATTCTGCACTCGTTGCAAATGATTTATGTCTTTTTTGGGTAGTCCTGAGAGGAGTGCGTTACAGTAATCTAGTCTACTGAAAACAAAAGCGTGAATTGATTGTTTCACCAAATAGCTGACAAGCCCCTTCCTCTCCTTAACTTTGTAGGGGCCCTGCCAATGAGCCAGTAATTTAGAGAGGGAAGTGGAAACGAGGTCCATGACTTGGTCTTCTGGGCAGAATTCCTGGAGGGTCGCGCCATGGTCGTAACAACAGACTTGTGCTGCTTGAACATTCTCCATGTGCTCTTTTAGCAATGGCCGAATTATTTCAAATTGATTTCACAATTGTGTGATATACTCCAAAATGTTTGTAGATGCCTTCCCAGCCTTCCTTGAGGATATCCAATATCCCGTGGGACTGGTGTCCATACAACAGTTCAAAAGGGGAAATGCCCATGGAGGTCTGTGGTACTTCCTGGTAGGCAAATAAATGACGGGAAGCAACTGGTTCAAGTTCCTTCCATTCTCACTGACCACCTTGTGCAACATCTGTTTGAGAGTTTGACTGAATCTCTTGACCATATTGTCAGTCTGAGGGTGGTATACCAAGATTTTCAGTATTCTCAGTAACTTGGCCACCTCCTTGAATGTTTCTGAAGTAAAAGGCTTCCCCTGGTCTGTGAGGACTTCTTTAGGGATGCACATCGTACAAAGACCCCTACCAATTCCTGTGCGATAATCTTTAAGATGGCTGAGTGCAGGGGGACAGCCTGTGGGAATCAGGTGGCGTAATCAACAAGGACTAAGATGTACTTACTGTATGTTCTCTCACCGAGGGCTCAAGGGTTCCGATGAGGTCTACACTGATGAATTTGAATGGTATGCCAATTAGTGGGAAGGGAACCAGAGGAGTGCAGTCCTTCCTAGGTATCTGCCACAGTTAACACTCAGGGGTTGAGTTACAAAAGTGATGGTCTTCCTCATTGATTCCTGGACAATGAAAGAGGAGCTTAATGGGCTCTAAGGTCTTTTCGGTTCCCAAATGGGCTCCCAGGAGGTGGGTATGTGCCATCTCACAGACCTCCTGCCGGAAGGTCTGTAGGACCAGAAGTAGGGACCGAACCTCCCCCTAATGCTCTGTGACCCGATATAGGAGATCATTGTTAATCAAAAAATGTGGCCCCTGTGGCATGGGATGCTGCGTGTCTTGGCCATTTACTGACACAACTGCATTAATAGCTTTCTTCAAGGAAGCGTCATTCTATTGCTCCCATTTAAAGGAGCTCAGCGTTTCTTTGAACTGGAAGTACAAGGTAGCAAGCAGATCGAGGCTGCCCTCAAGGGATTTGGAAGATATTCCCTGACACTAACCACGCATGTGGCTGTGCCGTATTTCCGTGTTTCCCCATGAATACAGGTTATACTGGACTTTTCATTGAGCCACTGTCACAATAGCACCAGTCGGCGAACAACAATTACTCCCTGAATCATACAGAGCAGAGACTTTGTGCCCATTAACTATTGCCACTTCTGCATGCGGAAGAGACAGAGTGTTAACAAGTGCACAGTACCCCTCTACTTGGGCCCAGCTGCATTCCATCAGCTCACTGAGGAGAGGACAAGCCATCACAATGTGTTATAGAGGGATATATTTATATTACTGTTGATTAATATGCATTCAAATGAATCATGAGCACATAAAGAGATAAGTATCATATTTTATTAGGCATGAGCACTGTAAGTGTTAAACTGGAATGGTATAGGCCTATTTATTTTTGATGTATCTGAATAAGCTAGAAACCACCAATATATTCAAAGCTAAAGGTCAGATGTGCACTGGATGGTGGGGGAAGTAAATTACTCTCTTCCAGATAAGAAACGTGAAATTGAGGTTGGAAATATTGGTAGCAACCACTGGACCAGTACTAGGTGGGAATAGGCCCTGTCAAGCATATGTAATGTATGGGAAAGATGCTATGCTCAGTGAGCTGGGAAATATTGGTGGAAACAGTTGGAGGCAGGATAGTAGGGAATGGAATGTTAGGAGTCAGATGACAGAGACAAATGTGTTGTGAGATAAGAATTGTAATAAAAGCATGGTTTGCCCATCTTTGGGCACTCATTTCACTTGATTGTATGCATCACCCAATAAAGCCTGATTCTGCTACCTTACTGAGACTCCATGTGCCTTCTTATGAAGCCTCTGCCACAACAGTGTCCGGGCTCTCTGCAGTTGAAATGGCATGGAATGCCTGGAGTCTTCTTCTTGGGTCTTGCCGCGAGGTCTGGTGCTCTGTGGTCAGGGTCTGAATGGGGACCTTGTGCCTGTTGTGCTTGGCATGCAGGCCTTTCAGACCTCTCAGACCTGGATGCTGTTCTGTGCTGCTTGATGACCTCTATCAGGGCCTCCATGTTCTTTAATGTTAGACTATGGATTGGCTGAGTGAGGGAATCAGGTAGGCCATTTATGAAAATGTCACAGGCTAGTTGTCTGACGATCTGGTGAATGTAATTTACTTCTGGCGCTTGCTAGTGCCCGGTCTTGTCCCAGATTTAAAAAGCTTGCATGCATGTCAACCGGTTCTGATCGAAGTACCATTCGCACCACTGCCTCACCTGCTGGTATGTGGAGATGCCAAACCTCTTGAGAACTTTGGCCCTGAGTTTGTCATATTCAGCGGCGTCTTCCTTTGAGAGGTTGTAATAAGCTTGCTGTGCCTTACCCTTCAAGAACAGCGCCAAGATGTTTCCCAAATTGGTGCGTGGCCAGCGCTTCCGATTGGCTTTCCCCTCAAAAATAAGAAAATACGTTTTGATATCGCCATTGTCTGTTAATGGGACTAGTACCAGGAAAGGGGTATGTGTCTGACCTTGTTGCCAGGTTGGTGAGGATAGCATTTAGGTTCTGCTCCTCTGACATCCTGGAGCAATATCCTACCGTGTACATCACTGTAATAACAAGCGTAAGAAGCTAAATGTTATCGCTAGCCATTAGAACAAATACAATTTCCTCTTGCTTATTATCATCAGGTGATGCTTTCTTTGGATAACTATGGCCAAGCAGAGTCATCATACCACAGATTAACAACTAGACTAGAGTCAAATGTATTCACCTTTCATTACACAGATGAATACATTTTAAGTCACTGAAAGTCACACTTGTTAAATATGCTCTCTAGTCAGTTTTGCTTAGCTGAATAACAGAGAAGCTTCTTTCACATATTGCTGAGGTAGCAGGCATGGTTAAAATTAAGACAGTTAATGCCAGAATATTTCTAGAATGATTCTGTGTCATCTGAATAAGTTGTTACCAACACAGTTGTTTTCAAATTAATCCTTTGAGCAGCCAAAAAAATCCTCCTCACTGCCTGCTTTCAGTAAAACTTCTCAATAATGAGGCTCTAGGATGGAAACATGAACATTTTTATTGCCAGATTTTGAAAGCCAGAAGTCCAAGCAATCAATCTTTGTTGCTTCTAATATACTAGAGTTCATATTTATGTTTATAATAGCTAAATGCAGTCTGAGCTTTTAGTGTCCATTTAAATTTCACTGTTATTTTCTTAGATAACATGATGATTTGAGAAAATATCACACTTAAATGTATAATAAATATCCAATAGAAATTTGCCAGACTAATAAAATACTTAACCTGCTATTCTACTTTATAGGCTGGCCAATTCAGAATTGCTTTGGCATTAATAGGACATATGCAGACTTCAACTACAGAATTATTCACATATTCTAAAAACAGACTGAAATAGTTTTTTTTTTAATTTAATGTTTTTTCTAAAGCATCTTACAATTGTTCAAATATAAAGTGTACAGGCTTGCAAGTCTGGAGAATAAGTACTAAAGACATTATGTAAAATGTTACTTACAAGTGACAAAGATCCTGCAGGGCTATGCAGGGAAAGATTTATTAATTAGCAGTTTTCTGACTTAATCATGGTTTTAAATAAAAAGTACTCCTTGAACAAACGTGCACATGATTAAAATATTAAAATCTAAACCAGTGCGACTCTCAAAATATCTCTTAAGAATATTATTAACAAAGGACTGAAAAACAATAGGAGCCTTGGCCGAACCAAGGTACTAGAAGGTACTTGTAATGCTACTGGACAAATGAAATGCTTTTTGAAGGTCTTATAAAATCATTGCCTAAATTCTCACAGATATACTCATCCACGTCTTTTGTTTCTGTTCCAGAAAACTGATTACATTTTTCCTGTGAGGGAGTGGAGCCTCTGCCAACAACTCATTAGCCCATTTGTAGGGGATGTGCAGTGGTAATTCCAGTGAATTGTGTTTAATAATTGTTATCTTTAAACTTATGGTATTCATAAGGCAGTGTTGTTAGCCTAAGGCAATTTATAGAGGTAGAATTGGCATGATCAATAAATGTGTGAGTATATGTGTCATTCCATGAATATAGTTACCTTTTCAACCAATCAAATATTGAGACTGTTTTTGAAGCTGAAGATAAATTTGAAAGGGGCTGATTTATTTTTTAAAACTATCTTGTAAAACAAGATTTCCTCAAAATATAGGCAGCCTGTTAGAAGTTTAGAAATTTCAGCCAATCTCTTCATAATAGGACATTTGACAACACATGACACTTAATTTAATTTTTAAGGGCAAGTTAGATAATCAATAATGCAAAACAAGGACATACCTAATGAAGTTCTCTGCCTGTCTTGAATCCACAAACAGAAAGAAATTGAAACACCTGTTAGTTCTGTTGATGTTGGTCTTGTCGTTTGTGTGAGATGGACACCTAATACAGTGCTCTCTCTGCAGCAGTGTTTGTTTCCATTTTTATTAACATTTGAGGTATCCTGCATTTTACTAACTTAATTTGAATAACACAAAATAATACTTAAAATATAAAGGTGAAACCAAAGGTAGAGAAGGACCCCAAGGAAAGCAAATAATATATAAAGATCCAGTTGAGTCTAAGCTAGCATTAAGTTCACAATGAAACTTGTGATACAGCCTGCCACAGATTGAGGCTGAGGAGACTTATAAAGGTCCTGATCAGCCATGATCTGTTAATGAAGCATCCATTCCAGCCCCAATGATTGTATGAATGAGGCTAGCAATGTAAACCCAAAGTGGTAGGGGCAGGAAGGTTGTCTACACCATGTTTTTGTATATACAGTTTCTGCATATCTGCATTACGTTACTTTCACTTCAGCATTTTTTAAAGAACAATTAAAAGAGTATAATCACAACATAAATATATAAACACTCTATGGAAAGTATTTTATATAAATCATCAAATATACATCTTTAGAAATATCATTCTCAACAATCTAAGTACAAACCTTTTCCCCTTTTGAGGCGATTATTCAGTATCTTAGGTAGCAAGGGAGGAGACTTCATAGCAGACTGGTAAAGGTTTCAGCCACAATGTGAAAGGAAAAAGATGCACACTGCCTGGCATCAGCCGAAGAACTGAAAGTTTTCATGTGTTGCCTTCTGGGTGCACATTTAGCAAACCACCCTGGAAAGATGCATAAGCTCTTTGTCGGAAAGAGGATGGACCCAGTTGTCATTGCCCATGTTGAAACAAATGACATACAAAAGGACAAGCTGACATTTCTGAAAATTCAGAAAGATAGGTGCTAGGTTGAGAAGCAGAACTGAAAAGGCTGTCTTCTCCAAAGTTCTTCTTGAGCCATGTACCAGGTCAGGTCAGGTTAGGGAGCATGCACTGGTATGGAGAAACAGCTCAGGATCCTGGCTGGCAAACCCCCAGGCAGACATGTGGTCCAGTCCCACCCCCCTGGAAATGACTATCTATCTTTCACTGTCAAGTGTTGCTTGGACATCCCCTTGGCCTGTTCTAGCTGTGAGCCAGATCACCCTCGGGGGATTGACATTACAATGCAGGTAATGTGTCTCATTTGGGACTCCGTGAGCAACTGCTTGTTCGACACAAAGTCAAACCCGCAGTACCCAAGGATTCTCCAAAGAGACACAGTATCGAAAGAGTCCAGTGTTTGTCTCAGGTCATGGGATAACATCCAAGTCTAAAAATCATATAGCAAAACATGAGGCACTAGAACTCTAAAGGCTTGGACCTTTGTCCTTTTGCAAAAATATCAGGGGTGCCACACACCCCTTTACACCAATCTCATGACCCCCCATGCTCTCATAATCTGTCTACTGACTTCATAGGAAATCTCACCAGAGACATGAATGTCACTGCCGAGGCAAGTCAACCAAAGGTTGACATTCTTTTCCACAGACAGACACACTGCTGATGTCTGTGCCAAAGAGCTCATTAAAGGATGGACCTTGATTTTTATCCAGGACACTCAGGCTCCTCGCTCAGTCTCTCAAAATCCCTGATCAGAGCCTCCATTAACTCTGTGAAGATCACAGCATCGTTGGCAAAGTCAAGATCAGTGAGTCTTTCTTCAGGAACAGATTCTCCACAGCTGCTGGACCCTATGACCCTGCCCAACACCTAGTCCATGAACGCATTGAACAGGGTAGGAGCATGAACACACCCCTGATGAACCTCAGAATCAACTGGGAAAAAATGCAAAGGTTCTGCCTACACTCTGCACAGCACTCACAGTGCCATCCCAACTGATTGGAAAATGGGACTTGTCATCCCTATCTGGAAAGAGTAATCATCTGGATTGTAATAACTACAGGAGGATAACACTGCTTTCAGTGCCGGGTGAGGTCCTTGCTAGGGTCATCCTCAATAGGATCCATGATCACTTGCTCACTTACTAACGACCAGAGCAGTTTGGTTTTACGCCTAAGAAATCTACCATTTACTACATCCTTGGCACTGAGGGTTCTCATGGAGTGCAAATGTGAAAATCAGCAGAGTTTCTTTGCAGCCTTTGTCGATTTTCATAAAGCATTTGACTCAGTTGATAAAGCTGCCATTTGGAACATCCTGAGACTTCGCAGAATCCCTCCAAAGTTGCTGGATTTCATGGTCGGCCTATACACTGATGCTGTGCACCAGTCCAGATAAAATGGATTTGATTAGAAGGCCTAATGTATTGGCATATATCTTGGTGTAGGATAGAAGCGAATGGGTTTATGAAAGCATGAAAAGATTTTCTACAACCACATACACCAGAGTAATCTTGCCTGTTATTAACAGAGTACATATTATGTTTTGTAGAAATAATTAATGTGTATGTCTACAGAAATTGGAGATTCTAAATTGGCCCTATTGTGTGCTTGATGTGTGGGTGTGTTTGTGTGTGTCCTGCTGCCCAGGATTGGTTCCTGCCTTGTGCCCTGTGTTGGCTGGGATTGGCTCCAGCAGACCCCCGTGACCCTGTGCTCAGATTCAGCGGGTTGGAAAATGGATGGATGGATGTCTACAGAAAAAGGAGACTGAAAGAAGAGAAAACTATTGCTATTCATGGCACTCACACAGGAAAATAAGATTAAAAAATTGTTTTCATCTTGTCAGCCAGATTCCATGATTAAAGGAGATTCTGGATTTGCAGCCAGATCAGTCTTGTACATTTAGTGACCTTAATGTAATTCAAGTCGTGTTTCACAATGTGTGCTGTTGGTATGTTAAACTTTGCATTATCACAGATGCTATATATATATATATGTATTGTCTCGCCGTCTGGGAGCTCATTCAGTCCTTTTATATTCCCTGACCTGGAAGTGTTCCTGTCCAACAGTCCACAAGTCCTTATTCCTTCCGGGTCAGGGTTAATAGTACTTTTCTTCACCCCGGAAGCCCGTCGCTCTTCCTGTGACGAACTTCCGGGTCATAGTGCACAAATGAGTCCACTAGCCTCCCAACAGCGACTCCCAGTGGTCCCCAAGGTATCCAGCAGGGCTGTGTATAAAAACTACATAGTCCGGGAAGCCCTGCTGGAATGCTCTCGGGAGCCGGCCCGGACACAGACAGGCAGACATGTTGATTTCCATCACCACACGTGTTTATTACTTACAATATTTACAAAGTTAATTGTCACTTAGACTCAGTCCGTGCACAACACAAACCCCAACACACAGTCCTGGCCACACAATGCCTTCTGTTCGGGCCGCCTCCACACTCCTCTCGTGCCTCGTCCTTCTTCCACCCGACTCCAGCATTGAATGAAGGGAGACGGCCCCTTTTATATCCTCCCGGATGAGCTCCAGGTGGTTCCCGACACTCCCCCTATTCTCCCGGCAGCTCTCTGGGTGTCCTTCTAATTCTTCCCCCCAGCACTTCCGAGTGTGGCGGAAGTGCTGGGGTAACAAGTCCCCAAGGCATTGGGGCGCCTCCTGGCGGTGACCACGGGCCCCTGCAGGGTAGGGCTTCCATGCCTTCAACCCGTGGCCCCCAAAGCAACCAGGAAGGCAGCCCCCATGTGATCCAGGGTGGGCACAGACCCCTGGCATCCCTGACAATATATATATTGTGGTCCCGGCCGGGACGCCCAGGAGGACCAGAGGAGGGCTTGTGTCTCCTCCAGACTGCGAGGGGGCATCCGTCCTGGTTATGTTGGGGGCCTCGGGTAAAGGGCTTGGAAGCCCAGCCCTGTAGGGACCTGTGGCCACCGCCAGGCGGCGCACCGATGCCGGTATATCCCGTGTGGCCCCCGGTTGGGGCTGGAGCCCGGCCGAGACGCCCAGGAGGACCAGAGGAGGGCTTGTGTCTCCTCCAGACCGCGAGGGGGCCTCCGTCCTGGTTATGCTGGAGGCCTCGGGTAGAGGGCTTGAAAGCAAAGCCCTGTAGGGACCCGTGGCCACCGCCAGGCGGCGCCCCAGTGCCTGATTATCCTGGGAGCCCGGCACTTCTGCCACACGGGGGTGTGTCCGCGGGAGATTGCTGGGAAGCAGCTGGAGCCCATCCGGGTTCCTATAAAAGGGGCCGCCTCCCTCCAGTCATTAGTGGATGTCGGGTGGAAGTGGACAGAGCTGGAGAAAGGACGGGAGGCGGTCAAGAGAGAAAGGCACAAAGGACTGTGTGGCCTGGACAATTGAGGAATCGGTGCAAGAGGCACTGGGGAGTGCACGTTAATTTGTAAATAATTATTGTAAATAAAGAGTGTGTGGTGGAGCCAACGATGTCCGTCTGTCTGTGTCCGGGTCCAAGTTCACTATATATATATATATATATATATATATATATATATATATATATATATATATATATATACTAGGGGCTTTGCCCTCTGCTCACTTCGCGAGCCGACCCCTGGGGCATACCACGTGCCAGTAACTTCGCGTCTCTGCCACTCACATTGTGTAGGGGGTGGCTGAACACATGCTTTGGAGATGCTAACAGATCACCTGCTTGCTTACTGCTCCCTCTGTCGTGCTGCGTGTTCTGCTTCTCGCGCTGCATGTCGATCATTTCAAAGCTTGTACAGCAGCTGTCCTCGCTTTGCTCGCTTACCCCCCCCCCCCTCCACTAGCCAACTAACCACCCCTCCGCCCCCATACAGGGCATGCTAAGTGCCTGCCACTTCACGTCTCTGCCGGTCACATTGTGCACGGGGGGTGGGGGTGGGTCTGAAAGCACGCTCAGGAGATGTGGACGGATCAGCTACTGTTGTTCTGCTCCTGCTGACGAGCTCCGTGATCTGCATGTCATGCTGCGCGTCGATCATTTAAAAGCTTGTACAGCTTGATGGACGTTAAAGTGTCTCTCGTGGGACATCCGGCTGATTATTACTTTCCTTATTTTCTGAATTTGTACATAGATTATTATTGTTCTCTTGTGCATCTTTTTTGCCTTCTTTTCTTTTCAATGCTTTCGTTTCACTTTTTCTTCTTCACTTAGTCATTCACGTGCTATCTAGAAGTATAACATTTTTAAGAGCTGGTAGCACATGAAGTGTGTCTGCCAAAAGCATTCCAACAACTGCGTGGTTAGATGTCCGTGAACTTGTTTTAAATTATTTGGAAGTAGGGCGTGACATGCAAAAGTCACTGTCTCACGTGTCTTGCTTCCTAAGGTTGTAATGTCTAGACTCGTGTGACATCAAAATGTCTCTCCGAGATGACCATGTCTCGACCCAAGATTTTTTTATATAATATATTGTCACACACGTGTGCATGGGAGGCAGCTAAAGGGCTTGAGGAAGGGCAATTCCGAATCAGACCAGGATGTGGCAGAGTGCACTGACTCTTTTTCTCCCTTTCCTGCAGACCATTCACGGGAGATTCCACCTGGCCCTGTTGATGTCACTTCTGGGTCCAAGCCTATGGAAGAAGACCCTTGTGAGCCCAACCCCTTTGACCTCACTTCCTGTCTTCCCTTTTAAAAACCTCCACCTTTTTCCTATTCCCTCAGTTCTGTGTTGGACTCTGATTTGTGCAATTTTCCAGCCAGGAAACCAGTTATATGGGTGGCTGCCCCAAACCTTGCTATGACTTATGGTCAAGTTTGTGACCACATATATATATATATATATATATCCTCTTTAATAAAACCCCTGTGTGCGTCCAGGTGTCCGTGTGTGTGTGTCTTTTGGTGAAGTGCGCATGCGTGGGGCCACACGGCACGTGTTCAGTCTCTTCCTTTGCATTCCCTGTGTGTGCAGAGAGAGAGACACACACAGGTGCATGCGCGAGAGAGACACACACAGGTGCATGCGCGAGAGAGACACACACACTCACACACAGGCGCGTGCGAGACAGACACACACACACACACACATTATGGTTGTGAACTGAGGTTCCACTGTATTACTGTCAGACAAAATTACAGGCATTTTACGGAAATACAAACCAGTATTACTGAGAGAGAAAATTAAAGGCACACAATACAGTGACGCATATTACAGCCACATACAAGGTCCCTTGCCATTTAATATAGACTGTTCCTACTAATGTTTATGCACTACTGTTCTAGCGCCCGTTATTGTAACGGGCTTAATGTCTAGTATATATATATATATACACACACACACACATACACAGGGTGAGCCACATTTGTACCAAGTACCACATTTGAAACGTTTATTCTACAAAAATGCTGCAAGATTAAAATAAATTTCATTATGACACATACAAAATGTATTTTTTTCACCGTGTTTGTAAAAATGATGTGTTCTAGGTGGTGGCCATCATTAGCGATACACTCTTCAAGGCGATTTCTAAACGCTCACATGACTCATTCAGCCATTTCAAAGGGAATAGGAGCAATTTCATGGTGAATAGCATCCTTGAGGGCTTCAAGGTTTTGAGGTTGGTGTGTGTATATCTTCGAGTTGAGATAGCCCTACAAGAAGAAATCGCAGGGAGTGAGATCAGGTGAACATGAAGGCCACCTGACATCAGCACGCAGGGAGATCAACTTCCCCGGAAACATCTCCCACAAAACTTGCATGGATCTCCGTGCTGTATGAGCTATCACTCCATCCTGTTGAAACCAAGCATTCACCACATCCATTTCTTCCATTTGGGGCTGCAAAAAGTTCTCTAACATTTCAATGTAATGTTCTGAAGTGAGTATTGCTCCCTGCTCCTTAAAAAAGTAAGTGCCTACAATGCCTAATTTTGCAATGGCACACTAAACTTGAACATGCACACTGTGCAGGAGTCTTTGATGAAGTACATGAGTGTTGGTTTCAGCCTAATAGAGAAGGTTTTGTTTATTTACACAACCATCCAAAGAGAAATGTGCCTTGTCGCTGCAGATGATGATGGCATTTTGATGAACGGTTTGCTGAATATTCACACACAACTCTCCCTCTCTCTATATATATATAGTAAGAAAGCACAAAGACATTCAGAAAGGTTCTGGGGCACCCGTAGGCATAACCCATATATTCTGAACAGTGCAAAAAGCGCAAAGAAAACATGTGTTAATGCTATGAGACTAGTTCCGGTGAATCTGTTGAGTATGCCCTATGGTGGCGCTGGTTCCGGTTATGATATTTTCTGGGAGGGAGAGGTGGATGCAGGTGGGTTGACCCCGGAGGTGACGTCATGGATGTCAGTATGTCAATGTTCCTTTCTGTACATGGGAAAGAAGAAGAGATCATTATTGCTTAGTGCCCTCGGGTGATCTGGGGTAATATTGTAATTAGCTAAGCCCATAAGCTGTTTCCCAAGTGCACGCGTGTGACAATTTTATATATATTGTGGCAGATGGCAGGGGATCCTGTACAAGCTGGGATGCCTGGAAGGACTGGGAGAGGGACAATACCTTCCCCGGGCCACAAGAAGGCAGCCGCCCTGGTCTGCATTGGGGAGATGGGATCAGAGCTTAAAAGCTAAACCCTGTTGGGATGTTGGTGTCTGTGGCCACAGCCAGGGGGTGCCCGGATGATTACAGAGCCTTGGACTGCAGCACTTCTGCCACACCAGGAACTGCTGCCGGAACTGGAACTAAGTACACCCGGAGTGCTTCCAGGTGCCCGTGCAGGACTTCTATCACACCAGGAAGTGCTGCTCGAAGATCATCAATGAGCACCTGGCGCACATCTGGGGCATTATTAAAGGGGCCGCCTCATTCCATTAGATGAGCTGGAGTCAGGAGGAAGAGGACGGAACTTGCGAGGAGAGGAGCAGAGGCAGCAGAAGAATTGAGAGAGAATAAAGAGAAGGGACTGTGAGCAATTTGTGGCTGTTTAGTGCATTGTTTAGTTCAGACATAAAGGAAATTAGACGTGTGTGTTTTTGGACATCTGTGGTCTGTCTGTCTTTGTTCAAGGGCTGAACTACCACAATTTATATAGTGACCACCAGGGAGCACACAGCTCCCCAACCACCTGACACAACAGACACAGGCACAAAACAAGACTTTTATTTAGCAGCTCCTTGTGGGAAACATTCCAAACAGTAATTTCCCAACTGTCTAAGCACAACACAGCAATGAGAACTGTACACAGTACTTTGTCTTTCTTCTCTCTCTGTTTATGTCTCTCTCTCTCTCTCTCCTTCCATCTCCACTCCTCTTGGCAAGCTTCATTTCACTTCCTCCTGACTCTGGCTTTCTGACTAGAGTGAGACGGCTCCTTTTATAGGACACCCAGGAGTCAGCCAGGTTTCCCATGATCTCCTTCTGGGTGTACTTCCGGGTGTGATGGCAGCCCTGCAGAGAACGACTCAGCAGGGTTGAGTTTCCATGCTCCAAAACCATGGCAACATAACAAGACAGAGGGACTGTCCTCTGTCATCGCAGCTGGGTAAGAGCTCCAGCCGTCCTTAGTTATATATTATACTAGCTATACCCCATGGCTTCGCCCGCCCAGCTCTCTACTCCTGACGTCACTCTTCCCCCTCCCCTCGGCCCGCAGCCTCTGTTGTGGACTAGTATGAATATATCGCTCCTGCAAGTGAATTGTGATTCTTAGTGCAATGAGAGAAGTTGCAAAATCAACTGGAATGTTCAAACAAATTGTAGGAAAAAAAGATCTAAATCTGTTAAGTAGTTCTCTCGTTAGCTAACTAAGCGGAGTTAAGGTTACGCCCCGAGGCAGATGTGTGAGTGAGGAGGAAGCAGCCCGCTGAGTCTCTCTCGGATTCGTGCTAATAAATTGGTACTGCAAGCGAACTATGATACTTACAGTGATGAGAAACACACAAAATCAACAGAATGTTCAAGCAAACTATAGAAAAATTGACGATCTAAATCCGTTAACTAGTTCTCTCATGAAAAGTGGACATACAAATGGGTCTGAAAAACTATAAGAAATTTTGCTCTTGGACCACAAAATTTTTAAAACTGTTTCTTAGTGGAGCACCTATGGGCCAAGGGTAACTTACATTCCAAATTTCAAGTCCCATGTCCTCACGGTTCGGGAGATTTCGTGATGAGTGAATCAGTGGTACTTGGCTTTTATATATATATAGATATAAATCACAGAGGATCTCTAAAATATCATTTACAATTAAAATTAAAAACTTTTGTATGTACTGTATCTATTCGTGTTTGTTCCAGAATTGCACAAAAACAAATGCAAAGATTTTTATGAAAGCTGGGAGGAGTTCAGTAGCTCAATTTAGATACAGACTACTCGTATACTGTATGTCATGGTTAGCACATTTGCTTTGAAAACAGTCAGGCCAGGTTTGATCTATGCCTTTCATGCTTACCCTTTCGTTTAATGAAGGATTTCCCTTAGTATTTTAACATGGCCCCATGCTGCCCTTATTTGGAGGTGGGAGGGAGTGGGAGGAGCTAAGACTCATTTTGTCAAAGGAGTTATTTATTTACTTATATGCTCATTCATTTATTTATTTTTGAAGTTTGGAGTGGAAAGTGAAATTACTTCCTGTTACATCAGCATTGCAGTCTCCCTAGTGCTTTTTCAGTGTGTTACTTTAAGCTGTACTCTGCTAACTCCTTATAGAAGTTGTAATTTCACATCTCATAATGAATGATCATAGTTAAAAAAAAAACTCTCAAAAAGTCTTAATGGCCAGTTTCATAAATGCATGATTAAAGTTGTATTGCATGCATATTTTTTCAAGCAGCCTTAGATAAAGGCTTTTGCTAAATAAAGAACAATAAATGAGGGGTGAAGGGGACAGCATGGCTGCCTCATGAATTGAGTGGCCTGGGTTCAAAGCCTATGCCTGGACAGAGCCTGTGTGGAGTTTGCAATTTCTTCAAATATTAGTGTGTGTTCCTAATTTTTCACATTCCCAAAAATGTGCAGGGCAGGTTAAAGGATAATTTAATTGTCTCTGTGTGGGTATTTTCATAAATGAGCCTCTGCAATGTACAGGTGCTTTTGCACAGTGTTTTTCTTTGCTTTGAACCCGGTACTACTGGGTTACTGTCCCCCTGAAATCCTAAACTTGATTAGGGAGGTTTAAGTTTGTATAAGTATGTAATAACATCAATAGAGACTCTAGTATTGTTAGAAACATGATGATATCTTGTAGCCAAAGTTGTTGCCATGGTCTTGTGCTGCATTATATCATGTTGTTACTAACAGTATTATGGCGCTTTTCCACTGCATAGTATGGCACAGCACGGTTCAGTACAGCTCACTTGGTTCAGCTCAGTTCGGCTCGGTTAGCGTTTCGACTGCAGTTTAGTACCGCTTTAGAGTGGGCGGGATTATTCACGTGTTGTTATAGTTGCGCCGCCTCTACTGCCGTGACACCGTGGAACTTTTACAACAACACGCAGACAACGACAACACTTTAGCTCGACGATGCGCAAGGTTAAGCATCTAAAAAAAGCACATCACTAACTTTTATCACTGTTGCAAAGCATAAAATGAACTTAACTGTCAGTGTAACATTAAAATGCTGATTCTGTATATTACAGATCTTCCACATTTTGCAAAAAGTCGCCGCAACAGACCATCTGCTTGGACATTTAACCGTGCTTCAGAGTGGTGGGATGTGATTGTTCCCGGTTTTACAAACACTCAGTGGCTGGAGAACTTTCGAATGTCTGAAGTTATGCAACAAACTGCGTCCAGCGATGGAGAGACGGGACACAAAGTTCCACGTGTGTGTACCTTTAAAGAAAAGAATAGCCAGTGACGCAGTAATGACAATTTTCTCTGGCCAATCAGTGACCAGCAGAGTTTACACGTCACGTTTTGGTAACGGTTTGGCGCGCTTGGAACCTCGGCTGAGGTGGTACTAAAAAAAGGACCAGGTACCAGGTACTGTTCCCAGTGGAAAACCCCCCAAAAGTGAGCTGAACTGAACCGTGTCGTGCCGTACTATGCAGTGGAAAAGCGCCATTAGAGTTCTCTGCTAATATTATTACATTAGTCCTTTACAGCACCTTCATATGATTAAGGCCACTGTCTTAACAGGATGTTGTGAAAGAGGAGCTCTTACCTAGTCGAGTAGTTAGTGCTGCAGCTTTATAGTCCCAGATTCCTGGATTCAAATTCTAGGCCCACCCATTTATGTGGATTTCTCACAATCTCTCTGTGTTTAGGTGGGTTTCAACAAACCTCCTTCCACCCACCAATAAACATACACATAAAAACATTTCAAAGATACGTAGCTACGACTGATTGTCAACATTAAATTTGATGCTAAACCAATAGGATTGTGGCTGTGTGCAGTATTTCTTGGATTGTTCTCACATGGGTTGACATACAAGTGATTTCACAAAAATCAACTTGCAATGCACTAATGTCTTCTGTTGAAGAAATCTAGTAAGAGGTTTCATTAAAACTGGTGGATATCGGTTTACGTTGCATATAAAAATCATTGACCTTTTACTTTTATGTACCGAATCACGGTGGATTTAATTTGGCCTTTTTGACACTGATTAACAAAATAAGACCCTTTAATGGTAAAATGAAAACAGATTTCTAAAAAGTGGTCTAAATTTATTACAAGTAAAAACATAAAATGATTAATCAGTTAAATATTCATCATATGACACACTTAGATCATCACTGATTGGTTTTAAAAGTCACATAATGATTTCAATGGCGATTAATCATCTGTACTCAAAGGGTTTCAACTGATTGCAGTATATACTGTATGTACCTACTGTATATCTGGGAGGTCTAACTTGTGGTGAGTCAGTGTTTTTGCCTAACTTACAAAGTGAAGACAAAAAGAATATGTGAAGCAACTCAGTGAAAAGGACATTGAAAAGCACAACTTCGGGGATATAGATGTGGAAAAATAATAAAAAGTTGATCAGTATTGATCAATCTGGTGTACGTGACAAAAGCCACACAGGCCTTGTCTTGTCTATAAGTGCACATGACAAGTGCAACTTCCTGTTTTTCCTAACAGACAAAAAACCACAAGTGACCAACTGATGAACTTTAAAAATGTTGTAAATGCTGATCCAAGCAAATTGTTGTAAAGATGTAATGTCTTGAAATTCTTGTGCAACTAAAGTCATAAGACAAAGCTTTGCCCTATAAAAGATTTGGGACACCGACCCCTCAGGGCAGATGAAGGGCAGGTGTCCTAGGACTGTGCTTCTCTGTCATTTTACCTTTGCCTGGTGTGTATTAATAAAAGATTTTTTACTAACTTTAATTATATCTCTCTGTCTTCAGTCACAAGAAACAACACTATAGAAAAAGTGTTCACATAGACAGAAAATATCCAAGTCACTGAAGTTAAATCAATGATTAAGAAATGGAAAGAGCACGGCACAGTTGTAAATCTGCCTAGAGCAGACTGTCAAGAAGGAGAGTAGTGATGGAGGCCACAGAGTGACTTATGATAACTATCAAGGAGTTACAAGCTACAGTGGATAAGAATGAAGCGATTATACATACAACAATATGACATCTCACCACAAGTTTGTCCGAAGGCACGCGGGAAACTCTGATGTCAGCTGAAAGAAGATTCAATGATGTGAAGACACATCAGACTAAATACTCATTTTTGGCAAAAGCGAAACATCAAACTTTATCAAAAACACACCATCCCTACCATGAAGCATGTTGGTGGCAAATCATGCTGTACAACCACAACAACAGCAGAAGCAATTTATTTCTTGTATAGCTTAAATTAACACATGGAATACCTTAATGGGCTTTTATAGGGCCCTGCTGTTTGATATCCACCCCCAGCCCTGACTTTCTAAGAAGACAAGAGAAAACTCCCATTAAAACCTTGTTGAAAAAAAAAATTGAAAGAAGTCTTGGGAAGGGCAATTGAGAAAGATACCCTATTCCAGGTTGGCAATGGGTGTCAAACAATGAAGTAAGTACAATACACAAAATAGAATGAAAGTAATCCTCTTCAAAGAATGTATCATTGCCGCCTCAGAAATACAATATAATAGGGAGGTAGGGATGGTCTAGGAATGCGTCACACAGCAGGCCCTAGAAGGTTTTTAAATATACGAAGTGAAATGAATGAAGAATGAGTAACCCTAGAGGCAATCCTGATGGAGTATGCACGAAACCTAAGCCCTGGTAGAAGATTGTTTTCTAACAAGACAATGACCTCCAAGTATAAAGCCAAAGTTACAGAGGAATGGCTTAAAAACAACAGGAATGAACTGGAGTGGTTGAGTCAGAGTCCAGATCTCTATACAATAATTTGTGGCTGCACTTGAAAAAGACTTCACTAATGATCTCCAAGCAACTTGACAGAGCCTGGGCAGAGCTCATATCCTCTGGTGAAGGAAACTCCACAGAAATTATGCTGGTAAACTTAAGCACAGTGTTTGGCTCCATTGACCATACTATTTTATTATATAGTCAGGAAAATAACATTGAGCCCACAGGCACTGTTCTTGACTGGTTTAGTTCATATTTAGAAATCGTGACCCTGTAGTTAGGATATAGAGGGCTGGATAATGGATGGATGGATGGGTGGATTTCAGTAGGTACAGAAAAGTACTGATAGTCATTATACTCAGAAGTTAAATATGGTGTCCCAGAGGGCTCATTACTTGGGTCTTTGGTGTTTTCACATTACATTCTTCCATTTGAAACTATCATTATATAACATCAAATTAATTTTCACTTATACTGTATGTGATGACACCCAGCAATATTCTTAATTGTATCTGTGGCAATTCTAAATTGCCCCTAGTGTGTGCTTGGTGTATTGGTGTGTGTGTGTGCGCCCTGCCCAGGGTTTGTTTCCTTCCTTGCGGCCTATGTTGGCTGGGATTAACTCCAGCAGACCCCCGTGACCCTGTAGTTAGGATATAGTGGGTTGGATAATGAATGGATGGAGTTAAAAGAGTGAATGGATGACAAATACTTATTTCTGAATACAGAAAAAGAGAAACATTATTTATTGGGGGCAGTTGTGGGTATCCAGCTACAGGTTTTTTTGGAGAACAACAATATTCTTGATAAGTTTCAGTCGTGATTCAGAACATTTCACGCCACAGAATCGGCACTGCTAAGAGTGATGAACAATCTACTGCTGGCAGCTGAATCGGGGAATTGCTCAGCGCTAATTTTACTGGACTTGAGCTCTGGGTTTGACATGGTTGATCATGACATTCTGATTAACCACTATGAGCCATGAGTGTTGGGTTGGTATTCAGGGTACTGCTCTTAAGTGGTTTGCGGATTACCTCAAAGGTAGGATGTAAACCTATAAATACCTGGGAGTGCAGCTGGATGACAAATTGGACTGGACTGCCAATACTGCTGCTCTGTGTAAGAAAGGTCAGAGCCGACTATACTTTCTTAGAAGGCTGGCATCCTTCAACATCTGCAATAAGATGCTGCAGATGTTCTACCAGACGGTTGTGGCAAGTGCCCTCTTCTACGTGGTGGTGTGCTGGGGAGGCAGCATAAAGATGAAGGATGCCTCACACCTGGACAAACTTGTTAGGAAGGCAGGCTCTATTGTAGGAATGAAGCCGGACAGTTTAACATCTGTGGCAGAGCGACGGGCGCTGAGCAGGCTCCTGTCAATCATGGACAATCCACTGCATCCACTGAAGAGGATCATTTCCAGACAGAGGAGCAGCTTCACCGACAGACTGCTGTCACCATCCTGCTCCACTGACAGACTGAGGAGATCGCTCCTCCCCCACACTATGTGACTCTTCATTTCCACTGGGGGGGAGGGGTAAACGCTAACATTATTCAAAGTTATTGTCTGTTTTTCATGCATTATTATTACTCTTTAATTTAATACTTTTTTTTGTATCAGTATACTGCTGCTGGATTATGTGAATTTCCCCTTGGGATTAATAAAGTATCTATCTATCTATCTATCTATCTATCTATCTATCTATCTATCTATCTATCTATCTATCTATCTATCTATCTATCTATCTATCTATCTATCTATCTTTTCTGTATATGTTGGTAGTCTCCTACTGTTTTTGTAATCTATGGGATACCCCAGTGTTCTGCTTTCGGTTCGGTCCTCTTCTTTTTATATATGTTACCATTCTGCTCTATACTAAACAAGTATACCATCCCTTATGATTGTTACACTGATGATACCCAAATTTACTTCCAATTGCAATCGGGTGAATTAGAGTCGGTGACAAAGCTTTTTAACTGCTTAGATGATATAAAACACCAGATGGCACTTAACGTCCTGCAGTTAAATGAGTCAAGAACTGAAGTCATTCTATTTGGTCAACCCACTGTTACCCGAAACTTTGGGCCCACTTACCCGGTGCTTGAAGTCTTGTGCTAAAAAACTTGGGGTGATCTTGGATTCAGGTTTTAAATTTGACAAACAGATCAGTGTTGTGGTAAAGAGTCATTTTTTTTTACCTTAGGGCGATTAATAAAGTCAAGCCGTTTTTGTCATTTATTGACCTACAAAAGTTCATTCATGCATGCTTTTGTCGTGTTTCGTTTGGAGTATTGTAATGCCCTGTATTTTGGGTATCCTGTACAACACTGTCTCACCTGCAAATGGTGCAGAATGCTGCTGCTAAAGTTTTGACCAGCAGCAAAATGACAGATTACATCGCTCCGGTGTTGGCCTCTCTTTGTTGGCTCCCTGTTAGTTACAAGGTGAATTTTAAGATTTTAGTGTTCGTTTATAAAGCCCCGCATGGGTCAGATCCACCGAACTTAGCTGATCTTCTTGTTTCATGTTCGTCAGCCAGGCAGCGGAGGTCTTCTTATCAGTTATTGTTTACTGTCCCACGCACACGGTTGAAGCTGAGGGGCAATTGTGCCTTTGTGGTGGCTGGTCCTAAATTGTGGAACAGTTTGCCCCTTGTAATAAGGTCGGCTCCCACACTTCAGAGTTTTAAGTTTCTGCTAAAATAGCAGTTTTATTTGCTTGCTTTTTAGCATTGAGTTTGAGTGTTTAAATCTTTCTATTTATATTGTTTATACTGTGTTCATTTTATACAGGCTATTTATATTTGTGTTGGTATGTGTGTGTTCATGTTGTATTATGTTTTCTTCTTATTATTTTTTTCTTTTAATAATTAATTATCTGGCTTTAATTTCTTACTGTTACCTTTAATTCTATGTAAAGCACTTTGGTCAACTTTTAGTTGTTTAAATGTGCAATATAAATAAATGAAACTAACAAAACTAAAACTAACATGATGCAGGCCACACTTTTTAACTCAGTTGGAATCAACATTAGTTTTAATGAATCAGCACACAATTTAGGTGTTATCTTTGAAACTAGTGTGTTGTTTAAAGTACACATTACAAAAATATCCAAAATATGTATTTTTATCTTAAAAATGTTGGAGAATTTAGACGTTTTCTAAATATGCAGGATGCTAAAAAATTAAGTTATGCATTTATTTATGGTTGGACTGACTACTGCGATGTTACTTGCTGGTTGTTTAAAATTGTTCCTCATGCAACTTTCAGTTAATTCAAAATGCTGCTGCAAGAACTATATCACCAACCAGAATGTAAAAACACAAAACTCAATTTTTTAATCCTTACACTTGCTCCCAGTTAAGCTTACGGCTAATTTCAACATCCTCCTTTTACAGTTTTTCTCGATTGGTTTGGCTCATTTCTTGAAACCGAGATGACATTCTCAAAATAACATGGACAGATCTCCAAACCACCTTGCAAATGTTCACAACAGAATGGCATTTCTCATTGATTTCATCAAATTGCAAATGCCTTAGTACATGTCTCAAGTGTCTCAGTGCATCTTTGCAAATGGTTAAGTACAAGTAGCCTGCAGTTAGCACAATAAGCCCACATTTAGCACATTTTCCAAATAAATAGATCTTGCTGATCTAAACTGATTAGTTGATTCTCAGTCTAATGGTTGTTCTCTCCAAAACATGTCAGCATGATTTCATCGTGTAAGTCATCATATGCACAATAGTCTGTTCAATTGTCAAAATTAGTCAAGAACATAATACCATGAACACCATATATGAATTTCTTGGAACATTTGATAAATTCATGACAGTAATTGACAATCAGGTGAAATTAGAACTTGACCAACGAAGGAGGAGTTTCCCACATCTCAGATGACCAACCAAACAGTTTGTTTAGTTACCTGACAGGTGCTGTCTATTGTTGTGAATGCTGCCAAACGTGTATATATAGAGCTTGGCTAGGGCCAGTACCATTTGAACATGGAGGTACCTCACCAAGTAAATCAAGAAGGGCAACCTCCTGCTCGAGGAAGAAGAAGAGGAGGAGGAGGAGGAAGAGGAAGAAGAAGAAGAAGAAGAGGCGGAGGAGGAGGAGTGAGGATGCGTGGTGGTGGAATAGGGGGAAGAGGCCGAGGAGCACGAAGACACCATGCTGTCCCGGATGAGATTCGGGCCACAATTGTAGACCATGTGGTTAACCATCGCCTGACAATGGCAGAGGCTGGGCCGAGTGCAGCCTAATGTGCCTCGCTCTACTGTCTCCTCCATCATCCAAACCTTTCGCAGGGAAAACAGGTATGTACTCAGTCAATGATGGAGTCATTACAGTATACAGTACTGTGCATACTGTAAAGCAAGACATGTATAAACTCTTCATTCCGTGTGTGTGTGTGTAGGCCTACAGTACTGTAATATATTACCTCAATGTGATGTTGCAATATGATGTTACAGTACAGTAACTCATTCTGTAACAAATACGGCATACATTACGAATTGTCATACAGTGTTGTCCTTTGACTTCTACGTCTAGGATTGGACGACAACCTCACATGGGTGGCAGAAGAAAACTTCTCAATGAACAACAAGAACAAGAGATCTGTAACATGGTGATTGCAAATAATGCTCTCACTTTGAGACAGATCCGTGATGCAATCCTTCAAGACAATGCCATATTCCAAAATGTCAACTCTATCAGCATCTCCACAATAGACCGGGTATTGAAGAAGCATCAGATGACCATGAAGCAGATTTACAGGGTACCATTTGAGAGGAATTCTGACAGAGTGAAAGAGCTGCGGTACCAGTATGTGCAAGTCAGTTATTGGTTGTCTATTATAGTAACATTACAGTAAGCAGTGGTTCCCAATTTGTTTGGTTTTCAGTATCCTCTTTACCTTTAGAATCCAGCTTTATCTGACTACAGCATTTTGCCTAAAACTGCAACAGTGTTTCTCCCTCTTTGTGTCAAATACTCCCTGCAGTGCCTCTGCATAGGCCTGTACCCCAGGTTTGGAACCACTGGAGTAGTGGCCAGTAGCAGGCTATATTGAACTTGTGGAGGAGAACATAGAACAATCCCATGTAATTTTCTATTTCTGTTGTGTATGACTCCTCTATATGACTGATTTGATTTTTTTTACTCTATTGTAGAGAATAATGGCATTGGAAGGGAATGAAACATCTCACATCCTTGTATTTGTCGATGAGGCTGGTTTCAACCTGGCCAAGGGCCGCAGACGTGGCCGTAACATCATTGGTCAGCGGGCCACGGTGGATGTCCCAGGCCAGCGAGGGGGCAATTTAACAATGTGTGCTGCCATATCTGAGAATGGTGTGGCCACACACATCCCCAGTTTAGGCCCATATAACACTCAAAGCTCCTCATTTTCTTGGACCGTCTTTATACACATCTGGTCCCAGAAAATGAGAGAGGTCTCGAAGGGCCTCACCTACCACACTATGTGATCGTGTGGGACAATGTAAATTTCCACCGTGGGCCGCTCATCAGGGCCTGGTTCACCACCCATCCAAGGATGCTCATGGAGCTACTACCACCATACTCTCCTTTCCTTAATCCCATTGAGGAATTTTTTTCCGCTTGGAGGTGGAAAGTCTATGAACATCAGGCTCAAGACCAGAGATCCCTGCTCCATGCAATGGATGCTGCATGTGAGGACATTACAGGGGATCAGTGTAGGGGATGGTTGAGACATTCGCCGTTTCTTCCTCGCTGCATCGCAAGGGAAAATATCCGCTGCGATGTGGATGAGAATCTATGGCCAAACAGAGAGCAGCGTGGATGGCCAGGAGGATGAGGATGGTGGCCAGGAGAGGGACGGTGACGACAACAACCAGTGAAAGTTACCTTAGTTGTGAAACTTTATTTACTGTAAGCCCTACTGTAGGCTAGATATAATTTTTCTTGTTTTTTGTTTGTGTTTATATTTCGTACATGTACAGAATACTGTATACATTTTTATGTACTCTAATGTATGGAAGTTACTTTATGTGTGTCAATAAAAATGATTACAATTTCCTTGGAAGTAGGAGTGCAGTGTGTCTGATGTCAAACTTTGGAGGCTGCTCTTACTGTAAAATCCTTTTTTTTTCAGTTTTATACATAATTGTATTCTGTTGGCTAGACCTCTGCCATAGTGACAAAACATCTAGGCATTTTGACTTGCAGTGCTTACACGATGCCAAAGGGACGATGCATTTTGGGGGCACTAACTATTTAAATGGGAAAGGAATTTAGTTTTGACACATGGGTAAACTATTTTGGGAGAGATACGAGCTTTTGCAGGTGATCCATGGTGTTGTGCTAAACCATCCAGGTTATTTTGGAAAAACGCACTAAGTGAATGCAAATGAGCCAACGCAATTGAGAAAGATCTTTGACATTTTGATGGTACTGACTCTTTATATGGGAAAGGAATCTATTTTGAAGCATGTATGAACAGTTTTGGGAAAGATATGACCTTTTGCTAGTGAGCTGTAATGTTGCGCAGAACTGTAAGACTGTTTGGCCAAATGATCTTATAGTTTTAAGAATGTAATTTCTGTTTCAAGAAATGAGCCAAACCAATCGAGAAAAACTGTAACATATAAAGCCTTAAATGACCAAGGCCCTGTTCACCTATCTTAATTTTTCATTACTTTCAAACCAGTGTGCTTATTTAGACCTCAGGTTGCTGCCCTTCTCCAAGGATTAATAAAATCAGAGGGGGTGGCTGAACTTCCAAGCCATCGCCCAATTCATGCCTAAAGCTGTTGTGCCTCTTGCAACCTCTGGCCATACTTGTTATAGATTAGTATCTCGCAAATGATAAAAATGTTTCTGCTGATTCTGCTAAATGTATATGGCTATTTTGCATGGATCAGCTAGGTAGGAAGGTAGGAAGTTGCCTTACCTGTGCTTCAGATTAAACATGTAGTGTCTGAGAGAATCCATTGCATCATCACAATGAAAACTTCAACTACTACTGCACTTGTGGATCTCAGTCATCAGTATCCATTTTTCCTAAATGTGTGTACAATACGAACTTTAAAGGGCAGGCTTTACTGACACCTTCAGTTAAGTTAGTGACTTATACGTGTTCTCCACTCCCTGTGCTTGCTTACCTGTTACTGTGTCCAAAGATGAAGCTTCATGCTCTGCATCCGTCTTCATAGTAGAGTCTGGAACTGGTTTGCTAGACATGTAGTTAATAAATGTTCTACATTTGTGCTTTAATGCCAGTACTGCCTTACAACGTGTTACCACAAATTATATTCCTGTGATGTGCCTTTCTACAGCTCCATCACCTTCTGTTACTTCTGGGTTGCGCAAAAGATTTCATACACAAAAGTTAAAATATTAGACTGTGCCACTCCAGTATAGTTAAAAACTATGTTGTTTGCTCCTGTCAGTTCGACGTGATGTCAGTACAGATTTAAATCACCTTCTTCAAGTTGGGATTATTGAAAGAGTTGATGCCTCTCCCTGGATCTTGCCTACTGTGGTTGTCCAAAAGTTGTATTCGTATGTGTGTTGACTTGTGACAGGACTAATAAAGCTTCATTACAGACAGATATACTCTTCCTTACACTGATGAAATTCTGTCATTGCTAAGAGGAACAACAGTGTTCTCCACAATTTATTTAGAAAGTGTATACTTTCAGCTTTTACTTCATGAAGACAGTTATGATGTGACTGCCTTTATTACTCATGAAAGGTTGTTCAGGTTCTGCTGAGTCCAGTAAAGGCGCCCATCTGCTCTGTTTGCTTTCTAAAGATACTCGCTACAAACTTGCTGGGATTGCTAAATGTTGCTAACTACTTAGATGATATAGTTTTTATGGGACAAACACAAGCTCACCATGATCATTCACTTAAGCTGTCATTCTTCTTCTTTTGGCTGCTCCCATTAGGGGTTGCCACAGCAGATTATCTTCTTCCATATCTTTCTGTCTTCTACATCTTGCTGTGGCACACCCATCACCTGCATGTCTTCTCTCACTACATCCATAAACCTTCTCTTAGGCCTTCCTCTTTTCCTCTTGCCTGGCAGTTCTATTCTTAGCATCCTTTTCCCTATACAGTAATCCCTCCTCGATCGCGGGGGTTGCGTTCCAGAACCCCCAGCAAAAGGTGGAAGTAGAAACCATATGTTTGTATGGTTATTTTTATATATTTTTTATATATTTTTATATATTTTAAGTAGGATTCTTTATTTATAAATCTAATGTGGCTTGGAGGAGGGCTCCGCGAGGAGGCTGATGGCGCCCCAGCTGGCGGGGACGGTGGAGACAGGAGTGGCGCAAACCAGAGAGGCACGTGGGCGCCGGAGGGGGTGCCGAAGACGGATGTCCCAGGGTGCCGTGTTGGACCCTGGGGACAGAGTAGGACCCTCTCGGGGTGTGTCGCTCGGACCCATGTGTCTTCGCTAGACGCCCAGGAGGACCAGAGGAGGGCTTGTACCTTCTCCACACCGCAAGGGGGCGTCCGTCCTGGTTACGCTGGTGGCCTCGGGTAGAGGGCATGGAAGCCCAGCTCTGTAGGGGCCCGTGGTCACCGCCAGGCGGCGCCTCACTTCCAGACCATCATCTGCCACATCCGGCCAAGGCAGGAGCCCGGCCGGGACGCCCAGGAGGAATGGAGGAGAGCCTGTACCTCCACCAGACCACGAGGGGGTGCCCGCCCTGGTTACGTTGGTGGCCTCGGGTAGGGGGCATGGAAGCCCAGCCCTGTAGGGGTCCGTGGCCACCGCCAGGCGGCACCCAGCTGCCTGAACAGCCCTGGAGCCCACCACTTCCGCCACACCAGGAAGTGCTGGGGGGAAGACGACAGGGGACACCCGGACGGCTTCCGGGTGCGCAGCCGGCACTTCCGCCACATAAGGCCGTGTCTGCGGAGGAGTGCCGGGAAGCAGCTGGAGCCCATCCGGGTTCCCATAAAAGGGGCCGCCTCCCTCCAGTCATTGGCGAGAGTCGGGAGGAAGCAAGACTGAGCTGGAGTGAGGACTGGAGGCGGCCAGGAAAGAAAGGCAATAATGGAAGAACGAAAATTCCAAAGTCTCAAAAAAAGGATAGGAAAGATTGCATTAGTGCAAACAAACGGAAATTATTACTCGGTGAAATAATGGAACAGATCAAATATATTGTTCTGATTTAAACTTTAAGTCTGAGACTTTTAAATCGTCTAATTCGTGTTTCCAGCGAGAATTAAAAGATTCCAAAAATGTTGTTGCGGTATGAAGTCCCGTGAGACTGAGACTTTTAACATGAGATTCTTTCAAATCACGCCCTACTTACAACTATTTTCAAACAAGACCACAGTCATCTAACCTCAGTCGTGTGAATTTTTTTGTCAGACATGCTTCCTGCGCTCTCAGCTCTTATAAATTTTATCAGGACAATAATTTTATACGTTCAAGATGACACATCAATGACAAAGCGAAGAAGAAAGAGTATGGACAAACATTTGAGAAAGTCGTTCTATTTATTAGAGAGAAAGAAATGATATTCACTCACAGGCAGATGTACGTTGCATTATCATGATGTATGTCCAAACACGGAATCAACATTCAATGCGATCTTGAAGAAAAGTTTATTCCAAATATTGTTTTTACAAAAGTTTTAAAATAAAAGTGAAAACAATGTATATGTAACAATTCCCATGAAAATAACAATCTCTTTAAATTGTATATAAGGAAAACCAAATCCGGGGGTGGGCAAGCGAAGTGAGCAGGGAGCAGAGCCCCCTAGTCAATAATAATTTCAAATATGATGTTCCTACGCATATATAATCGATTAGAAGTAGTAGAAGTAGGGCCACAATAGCTGCAGGTTTTTGTTCCAACCCAGTTTCTTAATGAGAGGTCCATTATTGCTGAAGCACGTATTGTTCAAGTGATGTTTTTCTGCTTCATTTTAGTGTTCTCGCTTGTTAAGGTTCCTCTACCCTTAATTACTTATTTCAGTTTTACATAATCTTACAGAATTTTTAAAAATATCCAGTTCTGAGTCCAAAACAGTAGGCAAAAAGAAATACAATTAAAAAGGTAGAAAAACACTAAATGCAGTGTTTGGATGGCTCCCAAACCTCAGACACAACCACATAGACAAAAGTCCAAGGTTCAAATAAAATGATTTATTAACACAAAATTCTTCAAATAGGGTCTCTTTTCCTCCAAGCGAGTTTTGTCTTCCTTCCCCCAACTCCAACTTAACCAGATGTGGCAGGGCGATCTATTTTATCATGGACCCAGGAGTTTGTCCGGTGCCAGGGCATAGCCCAATGGAAGCACTTTTAAGTCAATCAGAAGTCCCAGAGAATAGGGATCACATGTCCATACAGCAGCCCCGGGTGGCACCCACAGGGCATGACCAGGTTGCTCTATCAGACTCCAGTTCCCAGTATGCCTTGCTGGTATCTGTACTGGTAATGTCGCCAAGGATTGCTGCCTTCTATGGTGTTGGGGAAGTCTGTAATCTTGCCGGGTTGTCTCTCCCTGTCCTTCCATCCTACTGACCTCCAACTTGGATGCCCACATATGCATGGTGACCATCAGATATACAGATTGCCTTTTGATAGAGAAGTTAACCTAAGCAACTGATGAATTGTGTTCCTGTCATACTTTGGGTGGTATATTTAAGTGATCTTCTAGTGTATCCTCTAGACGCATTGCATAGTTCTTTAATGAATCGAGTATGCATACCTTTAATTCAGCCATTAGAGCAGGGGTTCTCAATGTCGATCCTGGGGACCCCCTGTGGCTGCAGGTTTTTGGTCCAACTAGACTCCTAATCAGTGACAACACCTTATAGCACTGAACTCATTTAATTAGCTGGGATTTTTTTTTCTTTTATTCAACATTTAAAAAAGTATAGCAGCATGATTTTTACATTTATAAGACATTTATAAATATTTCTGCTTTTGCTACAGATTTAAATGCTTAACTCTCTTTTGTTGATTTCGTTTTACTTTGCCCTTTCTCTGTGCAGTTTTTCCCCCCTTCGTTGTATCTTAATAATGACAACTGAAAACGAGCAAATCAGACACGCAGGCAAACAACACGGAATAATCAAAGGCTGCAGCTACTTTAGAGTCAGACCCACTAATTAGTAAATAATGGATTAATTAAACAATTAGAACAACTAGGAAAGTAGAATGAAAATCAAGATGAAAATACTGTTAAAAAGAAAAAAAATACATTATTCCTATATAACTGCTTGGTACATTTTAATATATATGTATATATTTTTAGCAAACTTAGTTTTCTAATTAGTATAGTGTTCCTTAAACACAGAACTTGGGAAATATCAGTTAACTTAATTAGCCCAGGAGTTCAATTAAAAACCCCTGCATTAGAGTATGAGCTGCTTTCTAGGATTATTATTCACTTGAGCAGTTACCATTCTGAGATGTCCATGGTGGATGAGTGGCTGTGGTTTGAGCCTAAACAGTGGTGCTAACCATCCATCCATTTTCGTATCTGGATCTGGGTCATGGAGGCAGTAGTCTAAGCAATGATGCCGAGACTTCCATTTTCCCCACTACCTTCTCAAGCTACTCTTTATAATCTCTCCAGTGTGTCCTGTGTCTGCCCCAAGGTCTCCTACCAGTTGGACATGCTCCAAAAACCACTACAGGAGACGTCAAGGAGGCATCATAATCAATTGCCTGAAATATATCAGCTGGCTTTTTTCAATGTGGAAAAGTAGCGGCTCTGTTTTGAGTTCCTCCCAAATACCTGCATGTCTCATCCAGTCTTTAAGACTGAGCTCAGAACCCATTGAAAGGAAAGTCATTTCGGTCACTTGTATCCATAATCTAGTTTTTTCGGTCACTGTCCAAAGCTTGTGACTATAGGTTAGGACAGGAATGTAGATTGCCCAGTGAATTGGTCAATTGAGAGTTTCGCCTTTTAGCTCAGCTTCTTCTTCACAAAGTCTGGACAGGTACAATGTTTACATAACTGGAAATGCTTCTCTGATCTGCCTGTTGGTCTCCTGCTCCATTCATCCCTCACTCTTGAACAAGATCCTGAGATACTTAAATTCCTCCACTTAAGGCAGCAGCTCATCCCTAACCCAGAGCAGGAACTCTACCCTTTTCTGGCTGTCAAACATGGCCTCAAACTTGGAGGTGTCACTTCACACTCAACTGCATACCAGTGCGTGTCTATGTCACAGCCACTTCAGAGAGTTGCAATAAATGTTTGATTCTGCCAAATTATAACTTTCAAATTATGCTGGGAAAAAGATTTTGTAATAAGATTTCTCAGAAGCCTTATGATATGTATGTATGTAGGCAGAAGGAAATGGCCAAATATTATAAGCACGCAGAAAATGGTGTACACAGCTCATGTTGAAATGGTAGGACTGCTGGGTATGTATCTCAGGGATATGTCCATCAACAAAGTATGAACCACAATTTGCCAATCTGAGATCCAAGACCTTAAACCATAGCCTCAAATTATAATGTTCTAGTTTATTGCTTTGAATACTCTGTAGACTGTGGTAGCTATTCTACTCCAGTGAAGATGGCAGCTTGTCATGCCACACATTAATGTGTTGTGTTCCAAAATGTGATTTATTTTAAGGCATTGAGATATCTGCACCACTTCTGAAGCTGCTGAAGGACAGAAAGACTCCTGGCAGTCAACCATACAATTATGGAGTGATGTGATGTAAGGGTAAGAAAAAAAAGTGTTATATAGAGACAGGGACCAATTCACTGCACAGAGCAAATACGAGATTCAATGTTGTCATGTATGAACAGACTTGTGAAAATATATAGTAATTAGACACTAGTCACATTTAAATTGTCATAATAGAGCAGGACATGGATTGATGTTTCCACTCGGTTCTGGAGGCTTAAACTACAAGGTGCACACCTACCTTTAATAGTCTTTGGTTGAGGGAGCTTCACACATGTAAAAGTAACGTCTGGTGACAATCTGAGTGTCCCCAAAATTAGTGGTATCTCTGGTTGCATTTTAGAACTAGTTACATGAAGTTATGTCGTTGTTTGTGTCACTTTTGCTGGAATTCATCAGAAATACCTAGTCAGAAGGATCTATTTGATACCTAGTTCATCCTGGAATATGGTGTGCGCATGTTTAGTTACTGGCTGTATGGAGGAGGTACAACGTATTAGTCAATGGTAGATTCACACACACACACACACACACATATATATATATATGTATATATATAATGTATCAAAGCCAACAGACTTCATAACTTTAGTTGTGACGAAAGCAAGAGCTGCACTCATAGGATATTGACAATTATTAAACAGTTTTACTTACAAGTTTTTTTACTTAAAAGTTTTATAACATGTCTCTGCAAAGAAATCTACCCAAGTTTTAGCATATCCCTGGCAAAGGAAGTATCGCACCTTGAAGGTACTTACTCTAGCCGCCTCATAGGCATCATTCTCTTTTCTCCATCTATGCTCATTTTTCACATCGTCGCTGGCACCCTTTCTAATAGTAATGCGTCATCCTTACAAAGGTTAGTAAGCACAGAGAAGTCAGTGACTTCATCGCATTTTGATGTCAGATGCATCTACCCGCCTATGCCTCGTTGACACCACCCACCCCAAAAAACCTGCTCCTCCCCGTGACTTTCTCAGCTAAACTTGTCGGTAATCTAAGCAAAGATTCTTTCAACCCTCCACACGCAGACGGGCTGCCAAGGCTGTGCGCACGCTGCTCACCGTCAGGACTGACTTTTAACTGGAGAAAACAAGTAATATCAAGCATTACCGTACCCGCTTTCATTGCCACAACAACTGAAAACAAAAACGCCTTTAAGTCAAGAGCAAGAACAACATCATTTTGAACAAGAAATACTAGTGTGCAGAAAGAAGACTTTATTTTGATCTGCAAAGTGTTTATGGGACTAAGATTGGTGGAATTCTACACTGAATCACTAAAGGTAACACTGGATAGTTGAAATCGCCATCCGTTTAGAAAAATAAGTTCTGAATAGGTTTCTGGACCATGGATAACACGATAAACTAAAATTCACATTCTCATTAGTCCTCAACTTTACTAATTCTATACAAAACTAAGTAATATTTTGTATTTTATTGTCTAGATAAAGTAGCTGGCTTAATAACTTGAGTTGTCTATCACGAATGTAGATAGTTTTAATTTAAATATGCCTGTAATCATATAGGATTTTAATATATTTAAAGGAAGCTTTATGAAGTTTAGATTTTTATAATTACCTTTTAGTCCTTGGTACAATTTCAGAAGTATAATTTTGTAAATAAATAAGTAACCAAGATAATAAAAGTGAAATGTATGCAAGTAGTTTTCTATTAAGATAATAGCATACTGTATATTTAACTTTAATTTTCCAACAGATATGTAGCATTTTTCAGTGTATGCAGTAGTTTTAAGATTTTGAATTATATAAACATTTTATATATAAAATATTAGGTAATGAGTATAATATAAACATAAACAATTGTATTTTCTGACAATTTGTAAAATTTATATTCATCAAAATCCACACACACACACACACATATACACACTGGGTGAGCCAAATTATGTTAACATTTGAATGGTGGAAACAATTTATTCACAAAAAATATATTATATGTGCAAGATGATTTACAGGAATGTCTCAACCTGTTCGCCATCATGTTCAACACATGTACCATATGCGGTGCATAAATTGTCCACATAAATTGTATATAAGTATATACATAGCAGTAGCATTAGTGTTCACATAATTTTGACTCATCCTGTGTATATATGTATATTTTTTATTTTATATATATGTATATATATATATTTTTTTTTTTAAAAAAAGGTTTATATTATTTTCTGAGCTGTGTTTTGAATTACTGGTAATAATAAGCTCTTGTTGCATTTAAAAAGTAATTGTTTTTCCTGTTCAGCTGCTCTTAAATAAATGGATATAACATTTGCAGCCTGAAGTGCGGGCATTGTGCTAAACCTATTAGTTCAAGGTTACACACAAGACCCACACCACACTGCCACAAGAGGTGTATAGATGAATTTCCAGTGCATCAATCATTTTAAAGTATCTTATGAAATAAATGATAATAATCTGTAAATAATAGCAGTTTTTAGGTGACAGGTAGGTGTGGTACATTTTTTTAATTTGTAAAAATTCATAAAATGTGAAATAAATAATGTACATATATTAATAGTTCATTTTGGTTTCTGTATATGTTTTGTGAAATGTATGGATATAAATTATATACTTTAACTGTAAACGTGTTGCATTAATAATGCATGCATTGCTGATCTTTATTTCATTTACAGTATTCAACATTAAAAGTTAGGTTTATTGAAAACTATATTACCTAGCTTATTATTTAAAGTCTTTAATTCTATGCAAATTGCACTACAGTTCAAAAAGCAAGTCCTGAAGTTTATAGTTCATTTATGTGTCAATTCAGTGAAATCAATGAAAACTTGAGAAAAATTTACAGTTTCATCAGTTATGTTTTCCAATGTGTGATTTCAAATTAGTTTGTACATCTTAAGACTGTAAATATGTGGGTACTGTTAGCAGTTATCTATGTTATTGCCTTTCTGAGCACTGAAATTACTTCTCTTTGTGGAGTAGGAGAAGGCTGTTGTTACATGAAATGTCACTTCATAAATAATTAAGAACTACTTTCATTACACAACTGATTGTTTTTATTACGTTAACTTCTGACACTGTTTTCTTAAGGTAAGGCTATGTTACATGTTTTCTTGTCTGCTTGCATTGGCTATTGTTTGAGGGAGTTTTGACATTTATCCGGAATGCACCCTTAATACTAGCAGCCATACAGAGTTAAAATAAAGCCTTTTCCCAAAACTCAAAAAATGTATTGTGTTATTTCACAGTAAATCCTGTATTATTTTGCTAAAGATATTGTGTGCTGCTACTGGTATCATCGTGTGCACACGTTAGTCAAGTGACAGGTAGTAAGAGATAGGTTGAGCATATGCGTATAGTGTGCAAACAAATGACAAGAACAGGCATTATAGACATACATTTAGTTGTTTTAATCATGTTGAAGTTTATTAAGTTTAGTACAAATGTTCTAACATTGACAGAGTGGTAGTGCAGAGCTGTCATTCCTGCCTCACAGGGTCTGCTTAGAATTTGTATGTTCTCCTTGTATATTTTGACTGTATCAGTCAGTGTGCTAACTGTGGAAGACTACCTGCTTTAGCACTGAATACCGGAAATGTATTAGTAATACATGGCAATTATAAGAAATGTTTAGTCCTTACATCCATCCCCGTTTTTTTCAGTGTATACATCTTGTTATTTATGTAAGTGTAAAGACTGTGAGTGATTGTGTGACATTTTCAACAGAAGATCCAAATTAAAAAAAATGTCAGTATTATCAATTGACAATTTTTTGAAGTGAAAAGTATACCCTGGAGTAAACCATGCCCGTAGGGCTGAAAGGTTGCCATGGAGAAAGATGAGTAGTGAGGTGAAGCACACAGTCAGGATCTCACAAAAATGGTTTGCTTTTGGCTTTTTCCCTTTCCTAAAATGACATGGACAAACCGTTTTGCAATATGTGTGCAAAATCAAGATGTGGATCAGTACACGAGAACACTCTATACTTGAAAATTGGAGATATTCAGTAAGTTGAGGCTTACGGGTTTTTATTTTCATGTAGGACCCCAGTACCTTTTACCTCCATTTTTAAGCTCAAGATCAGGCTAGATATAATTTTTTTTTAATTTATAAAAAAATGCTTCACTTGAGGATATAAATTCAAGTGGCAAATTAACGTATGCCATGATCATGAAGAAGTAACTTTGGCTTGAAAAATAAAAAATGTATTTTTAATGTAGTCGCTTCATCTTTCCACATAACTCAGAAGAAAGCTCTAAGAAAAATATGTGATGTTATAATTTTTTTAAATTGAAAATTAGAATACATTGTTCTAAGATTATCTAACATGTAAAACATTAAAAATATCAGATTATAGTTTCTAAAGCATGTAGAAACTATAAACTATGTAAAGTGTTCTGAATACTCCTTATCACCATCCCTAAGGGAAAAAACTGTTTAGAATTCCTGTTGGAAAGGCAGCAATCATGCTAAATTCCTTCAATATTCATCTGCCATTACATTTTTGCTCAAATTATTTACAGTCACTTTTTACTTTAGACACCTGAGATTTCGTATTCATGTAAAAAAGACTTTTTTTTTTAAATTATGCCTTATTCTATTAGAAAAATAGAGTGGAATATACATTGTTTTATATATTCTATGGTTCACACAGTTACATTTTTAAAATAAAGTAATGAATAGAATTACTGATGAGCATTTATATTCAGCTCCTCTGGTTTCCATAAAAGCATTTTCAAAATACAGAAGTAACCAGTGAAAGATACTCATATATTTTCATGTGGTATGAAAACATAATATATTTACTTTTATAAAATGAATATCTATTTAAGAAGTTGTAGTTCTCTTGAATGGTGTTGCAGCAAGTAGCATTGTCACCCCAGACTGACCTACTTGACACCGATTTGATTCTGGGCTGCAGTGTCTCCTGTGTGGAATGTACAGTACATGTTCTGCGTGTGTCTGAGTGACTTTCTTTCTCAAGTCTAGAAATTAGGTATCAAGTTAAAAGATATTTTTAAATGATATGCCTGCATCTTAGTGTGCCTTGTAATAAATAGTTGTTTCCTGCAAAGATGTTCCTGCATTGTGTCGATTGGTCCCCATTGGTCCCTATTACATTGTAAGGTGACTGCAGAACAGAATGCAGGAGTGGAAGTGATCATATCATGTTAAAGTTAAAATATGGATAGACAGAATGGCATATTAGCTTCATTTAGAATTTCATTTTAAATAGTATATGAATAAATTCCATACAATAAAATTCATTCTTGATGGCAGCCTCAAAGTGTTTGTTGATTCCATTTCTCCAGCAAAATGAAATTCTTCTTTTAGCCTTTTCACTTAAAACTGCCTACATATTTGAAAATATTACCGTTAACGGCCTATGCTGTTGTTTTATGTGTGTGCTTTGTGGCATTTTTATCATTTTATTTTGATGTTTGCTCTATAAAAGTAGTGCAGAATATGACAGTGTAATAAAAGTATGCATTTTCTGAATTGTATATCAAGCAATTCAAATATATATTTTATAATAACTTTTAAACTATTACACATGTATAACTAACTAATTAAATCTGTTTATAGACTGCAGCTGGGGTAGGCTGTGGCCCGTACAACCCACCTAAAAATATGGGTCTGAAACTGGATGGATGGATTTTTAGAATATGAGCATAGCATTTTTCCTGTTTTATCTAGTTTTATCACTATTGGACATTCATCAAAATATCAAATAACATTTTTAAAAATGGCTGCACATTGAAACACTAAAATCTTGTCTAGTTTAGTAAATATGGTAGGCTATTTGAAATTAATTCAAAACTTCCTAAAGCAACAAAAATGCTTTTGACTGGTACACATTATGATTTGACTTTAACAGATGAAGGTGATTTTTAGTGGTGATGCTCAGGCGTTATTATGTACAGAATTATGCACATACGCTAACTCTTGATGATTTACTTCTGTCTTGGTAAAAGTACTGCAAATGTGCAAAAGCTAAAGTTTGTTTAAAAAGTTTTTAATACATTTTTCTATGACCAGCCTTCAGTTTTTAAATATACTGTAAAGAGACTGACTATTTCATATAAGAATGTGTATATTGTTTACACTACGATATTCTGTAGGTATTATGGTAAAATGGCTCAAACATTTTGGGCTGAGTATTAGTTAAATCAAGTGAGATTTTCTGTGGCACGTATTTAATTAAATTACAATATGAATTTATAAACGTTGAAGAAACTTCATAAACGTTTGCGTTAGAGGGTATTGTGTAGACTGTGGAATATGAATAATCCCTAAATCCAAAAAGAAAACTAGAAGGATACAATAAAAAGTGAAGAATAAATGGACAAAAGGAGTGATCACAAAATAATTAAACAAAATGGACAGTCAATTGCTGCCTCTCAAGGCCTACTGAAATAGGTCTTACACTCCTATTTAAATCTTCAATGGCTACCTACTTATCCAGCCAAGTACCAAGCCCCAGTATCACCTACAGCGTTCTTGTTCTCACAATTCTCACCTTGCTTCATTCTGCCAACCAAAACTCCAAGCTCAACTATAGACAGTAGGTGTGCCGACTTTACTTACGTTTCTGCTGCAGTGTCCTTAATTTAGGCTTTATAGAAGCACAAAGATTTTACAACAACGACACCTCACACAGAATACTTCACAAAGTGAAATTATACTTCTGACATGACTCAAGAAAAAGAAAGCACTCACAATTTAAAAGCATATTGCTTTAGGTATGAAGTAATGCTTCTACAATGACATACTTCTACTATATACAGGTGCTGGTCATAAAATTAGAATATCATGACAAAGTTGATTTATTTCAGTAATTCCATTCAAAAAGTGAAACTTGTATATTAGATTCATTCATTACACAGAGACTGATGTATTTCAAATGTTTATTTCTTTTAATTTTGATGATTATAACTGACAACTAATGAAAGTCCCAAATTCAGTATCTCGGTAAATTAGAATATTGTGAAAAGGTTCAATATTGAAGACGCCTGGCGCCACACTCTAATCAGCTAATTAACTCAAAAGCCTTTAAATGGTCTCTCAGTCGAGTTCTGTAGGCTACACAATCATGGGGAAGACTGCTGACTTGACAGTTGTCCAAAAGACGACCATTGACACCTTGCACAAGGAGGGCAAGACACAAAAGGTCATTGCTAAAGAGGCTGGCTGTCCACAGAGCTCTGTGTCCAAGCACAATAATAGAGAGGTGAAGGGAAGGACAAGATGTGGTAGAAAAAAGTGTACAAGGAATAGGGATAACCGCACCATGGAGAGGATTGTGAAACAAAACCCATTCAAAACTGTGGGAGAGTTTTACAAAGAGTGGACTGCAGCTGGAGTCAGTGCTTCAAGAACCACCACGCACAGACGTATGCAAGACATGGGTTTCAGCTGTCGCATTCCTTGTGTCAAGCCACTCTTGAACAAGAGACAGCATCAGAAGTGTCTCGCCTGAGCTAAAGACAAACAGGACTGGACTGCTGCTGAGTAGTCCAAAGTTATGTTCTCTGATGAAAGTAAATTTTGCATTTCCTTCTGGAAATCAAGGTCCCAGAGTCTGGAGGAAGAGAGGAGAGGCACAGAATCCACGTTGCTTGAGGTCCAGTGTAAAGTTTCCACAGTCAGTGATGGTTTGGGGTGCCATGTCATCTGCTGGTGTTTGTTCATTGTGTTTTCTGAGGTCCAAGGTCAATGCAGCCGTCTACCAGGAAGTTTTAGAGCACTTCATGCTTCCTGCTGCTGACGAACTTTATGGAGATGCAGATTTCATTTTCCAACAGGACCTGGCACCTGCAAACAGTGCCAAAGCTACCAGTACCTGGTTTAAGGACCATGGTATCCCTGTTCTTGATTGGCCAGCAAACTTGCCTGACCTTAACACCATAGAAAATCTAAGGGGTATTGTGAAGAGGAAGATGCAATACGCCAGACCCAACAATTCAGAAGAGCTGAAGGCCACTATCAGAGCAACATGGGCTCTCATAACACCTGAGCAGTGCCACAGACTGATCGACTCCATGCCAGACCGCATTGCTGCAGTAATCCAGGCCAAAGGAGCCCCAACTAAATATTGAGTGCTGTACATGCTCATACTTTTCATGTTCATACCTTTCAGTTGGCCAACATTTCTATAAATCCTTTTTTTGCATTGGTCTTAATTGATATTCTAATTTTCTGAGATACTGAATTTGGGAGTTTCATTAGTTGTCAGTTATAATCATGAAAATTAAAAGAAATAAACATTTTAAATACATCAGTCTGTGTGTACTGAATGAATCTAATATACAAGTTTCACTTTTTGAATGGAATTACTGAAATAAATCAACTTTGTCATGATATTCTAATTTTATGACCGGCAGCTGTATAGTCCAACGATAAAAAGTACCTTATTGTTGTTTTTTATTTCATCGTCTTCTTTATTACTACTTTCAGCAAATCAAAAGTACATCTAATAAACGTGTCTCTTGATCAGCTTGCTGTGGACCTCTCATGAAGTGACGTTACTCATTCAGCACACCACTGTATAGAAATCACACCGGCTATCATTGAATTATGTAACATATTGTTACACTAGAGGGTGCTGTCGCGCCTCATACCTGATAGACAAACGTCTAGGACACTGGGTAAAAGCACAAAAAGGTAATTTAATTTGTTCATTTTCTGTAATAGTGCCTCTAAGCAACCCAACCACCATATACAGGCAAGTGATAATAGTAAACTACAATAATAATACACAATTCTCTCCTGCACACCTCCCAGCAAGCTCCATGAACAACTTCCCAATTCAGGCTCGCTTGCTGGGTTCCCAACAGTCCTTTATATAGTCCTTGCCAGCACTTCCGGGTCAAATAGAGGGCTTGAGCTTTCTTCAGCCCGGAAGTTGTTCGGGGCTTCCGTCCCCGTGACTTAGGAGTACTTCCGGGTTATATGGGAAGCAAAAATCCCCCTGTCTCTCTGCAGTGTCTCCTGGCAGCACCCACGGTACCCAGCAGGGCTGGGAAGCTGAACTCCATATCCGATGGTGCCCTGCGGGGATCCGGGGCACCGCTATGCTGCAGGGAAGTCTCCATCTAGCGTCTACTTGTTGGGCATGCTGGCTGGGTTGAGCTACCGGCCGTCCATCACAATATAAAGGATGTCATTACACAAATTATAGGAGCTCACCTTCCAAAGAAAAAAAACTGCTCTGCCTTTTGCTGTATAATATTGTTTCATGCTGGTTAACATACATTATGGAGTATTACTAGTCATACCTTTATAAACGTGACAAAATAGAAATGTACAATAAAAGCATAATGTGATTACTGAAATACAGATATTCATTTTTGGAAGCTCTTGCAAATACAGTACATATTGTACATATACATGCTGCATCATCAGCAAGGCTTGCATGAGTTTTTAAAAAATATTTTATTTCACTAAATTTGCAGAATTTCTTAGTGTAATTTTATATGCTTGGAAGACAATTTAGACATAGAAACCACAAGATTTGTAAAAGACTTCTAAATGTATCTATACTTTTAAAATTTACATTCATCAAAAAGGTGTACTTGTTTAACAAGTATGTTGCTTTCTTTTTATGCGAATGAAAACAAGTAATTAAAATAACAAAGGTTTTGCTGCAGTAATGGAAAAGCTGTAATTGGTGGTTAATAATGCACTTTTCATATAAACTTTATTAGTAAGTTTTCATTATTTATGATCTTAGTTTAGTGTGCTCTACATTTATAACATAGTATGAATACTTTTTGTTTTTAAAAAGTCAGTGGCGTCCCCCAGTGTGTCTATCCTTGGATCAGTTCATTTTCTGATTTATATTAATGACTTCTGCGGTTGGTTGGCACCCTGTCCAGGATTGGTTCCTGCCTTGTGCCCTGTGTTGGCTGGAAATGGCTTCAGCAGACCCCCATGACCCTGTGTTCGGATTCAGCGGGTTGGAAAATGGATGGATGGATTAATGACTTGACTCTCGTATAGTTAATAAACTGGGAACATTTGCAGGTGACACTAAAATTGGCGGAATGACAGGCACTGGGAAGGCAACAAAAAGAACTTAAAAAGACCTGGACAAATATCAGAAGCAGCTTGGAAAATGCAGTTTAGTGAAAAAGTGTAAAGTGCAGAAGCAATTAACAAGGCAAATAAAATGTTAGGTTATATCGTAAAAACTGTTGAATACAAATGGAGGGACATTATGCTGAGACTATACAATGCACTAGTGAGAATGTATCTAGCGTATTGTGTGTAGTTCTAGTCATCATGCTGATTGAAAGACATAGACCTTGAATCTCTGCAGAGAGCAACCAGGTGCATCCCAGGACTTAAGGACATGTAGAAATCTGACAGACTCAGAGAATGAAACCTCTTATAGTCTTGAGCAGAGAAGACTGCACGGGGAATTAATCCAGGGCTCTCAAACCCTCAAAGGCATTTGAGAATCACATACTAGAAATTAGTTTCAAATACATTTAGGACTGAAGCCTGATTTTGGGAGTTGTGAGAATCTGGAACAAACTACCGAGACACAGGCACACAATCAAGCAGAATCCTTAAGAACCTTTAAGAAGTACCTGGATGAGATATTGGTACTGCTTAGATATTAGCTAAATGATAGATCTTGATGGACTGAATGATCCCTCTTTATTTGTCAAATTTCTTATGTTCTTTGTTTATTGATGTTTATTATTATATACAGTATGCTTAAAGTTTATATTACTGTAAAGTCAGAGCCAGTCTTTACCACATTGGGCACACAAAAGGAGCCGTTGCTGTATCAGGTGTCAGTTCAATAAAAGGAACACTCTCACACGCACACACACACACACACGCCCACACACGCACACACACACACACACACACTCATGATAACCAGTCTAGAATAACCCAGTTTACTTAACGCTCATGTCTTTGGAATGTGGAAGGAAATCTAATGCACTGGAAAACAATAAAAATTTGATGCTGACTGTAACCAGGATTCAAACCCAGTCTCTTGGAGCACTGCTAACCACCATATAAAATTTCCACTAAATTATTTTTCATTACACCATTCACATCTCTTCTGTTTCACATACCTTATCTTCTTCTTCTTTCGGCTGCTCCCATTAAGGGTTGCCACAGCGGATCATCTTCATCCATATCATCCTGTCTTCTGCATCTTTCTCTGTCACACCCATCACCTGCATGTCCTCTCTCACCACATCCATAAACCTTCTCTTAGGCCTTCCTCTTTTCCTCTTCCCTGGCAGCTCTATCCTTAACATCCTTCTCCCAATATACCCAGCATCTCTCCTCTGCACATGTCCAAACCAATGCAATCTCGTCTCTCTGACTTTGTCTCCCAACCATCCAACTTGAGCTGATCCTCTAATGTACTCATTTCTAATCTTGTCCATCCTCGTCACACCCAATACAAATACTTAGCACCTTTAACTCTGCCACCTCCAGCTCTGTCTCCTGCTTTCTGGTCAGTGCCACCGTCTCCAACCCATATAACACAGCTGGTCTCACTACCGTCCTGTAGACCTTCCTTTTTCACTCTTGCTGATATGTACTAAAAATTGTATCCCTGCCTATTGGTACAAACTTCCAAAGAGTTTGCTTAAAACATGTAAGCATTTTAAGTTTCCTGTAGACTGGTGTCACAACCTTTGTATGGTGCAAAAGTTAAACAGAAGTAAAAAGTAATTATGTCACTTAAAGTATAGAGTAAGACTAGCTGGATCAGACCTATAAATACCTACAGACCTTTAAATACCTGGGAGTGCAGCTGGATGACAAATTGGACTGGACTGCCAATACTGATGCTCTGTGTAAGAAAGGTCAGAGCCGACTATACTTTCTTAGAAGGTTGGCGTCCTTCAACATCTGCAATAAAATGCTGCAGATGTTCTACCAGACAGTTGTGATGAGTGCTTTCTTCTACTTGGTGGTGTGCTGGGGAGGCAGCATAAAGATGAAAGACACCTCACGCCTGGACAAACTTGTTAAGAAGGCAGGCTCTATTGTAGGAGTAAAGTTGGACAGTTTAACATCTGTGGCAGAGCGACGGGCATTAAGAAAACTTCTGTCAATCATGAAGAATCCACTGAATCCACTGAACAGTGTCATCTCCAGACAGAGGAGTAGCTTCAGTGACAGACTTTTGTCACCATCCTGCTCCACTGACAGACTGAGGAGATCGTTCCTCACCCACACTATGCGACTCTTCAATTCCACCCGGGGGAGTAAATGCTAACATTATTTAAAGTTATTGTCTGCTTTTACATGCATTTTTATTACTATTTCATTTAATATTGTTTTTTGTATCAGTATACTGCTGCTGGATTATGTGAATTTCCCCTTGGGATTGATAAAGTATCTATCTATCTATCTATCTATCTATCTATCTATCTATCTATCTATCTATCTATCTATCTATCTATCTATCTATCTATCTATCTATCTATCTATCTATCTATCTATCTATCTATCTAGCTTGTTTCTGTATCAGAGATGAGTAGAATGTCACTGAAGTGCAGTGTGCTCTACAATGTGCACCCATAAATGACCCATACAAATGGTCCCAAAGTCTGAAGAAGATTAATATGTGTATTAAATTTCATTTGGTAATAAATGTTTGCAACAGCAAGAGTAAGGCTTAAATCACACTTGAATGAATGAACCTATCAGTGTGTCTTTACACAACATGATAAAAACTTGAAAACACAAAGAGAGAATGTGAAACATCCATACAGTGGATAGCCTTTCAGGGACGAAGTCCAGCAGAAATACTACTTGCCTCCTCTCTGTTGCATTAAGACAGGGCAGCCAATGTGATTTAATGGAGAAAGCTTTGGACATAAAACGCTGAGGTTGTGAGACAGGGTGTACATCCAGTTACTTACAGCACAAGGCCATGAAGAAGTCACTTTAGCTGCTTGTGCCTCAGTTGTAAAAACTAAAGAAATGTAACTTAATTGTACCTCTTAGAGGTTGTAAGTCACCTTGGATAAAGATGTCAGATAATTAATAATGATATGGAATATAGTTAAATGCAGATTATCAAACAAAGGCTTTCTGAAAATTTTAACTCTTTTAAGAAATCAAGACTTTTACTGTGTTGATAGTGATGAGACCATTGTGTAGAGAACATATTTCAAGTACTTTTTTTATTGCACTGTCATAAATAACATAATAATCTTTCCACTGAGTGTATATGCCATTTGGTTTTACTTCAATAAGACTAAGACCACTTAATAGATTTTTAATAAGGCATGTGTGACTTGCAAAGTTAAATACTTTAGTAGTTCAGTATATGAGCTCCCTGGGGCCCCTATTTATTTATTTATTATTAATACTGTATATGCACTAATCTCATTTTTCGTTACATATATGCATTTTGATAGTTTGGATTTCTGTGAAAGTCAGCACAGTGATATACAAAAGTGACTTTTTAAGACTAGGAAACAAAATTTCATTCCTAGCCAAGGTTCTGATATTTTGAAGTTTGCACATAGGTGAAGTATCTACATGGCTTTTCTCCCAGCACATTGGTTTTCTCTCTGACCTAAAAAGATGACTGAGTGGTCTAAATTAGCCAGGTTTGTTTGGACTCAAAGCGCAGATTAACTCATGAGTGTGGCGTGGATCATAGTTGCCAAACCGGGTGATTTCATTAACCTTTCAGCTATTATTCTTAAAACTGGAGCATATTTTGTAAAGACAAAAAACATGTCTGAATTTTCACTGCGCTCTAGCCTGGCTGGCTTTCTTTCCAACCCATGACAGTGAAAGTTCCACAACCACCTTCATTTAAAGTTTGAAACCTGTTAATTTCGCAGCTTGTTACAGTTTGTAGTCACAACTACAGTACTGCTTCCCAATTATTGATAAAATTGGGCATTGTATTAGGTATTAGTTAACACTACTGACAAAACAGTATGCCTGAAAACAAAATCACAAATGGTCGTCCAAAATAGGATAACTCCTGTACAGAACAGTTTTGTGGCAATTCAAAACTTGTAAACGTAACGGAAATCTAAAAATATTTTAAAATGTATTAGTGAAGATAATCCTAATCTAAAACAATGGTTGTTAAATTAAATCTGAAGTTTAAAGGCTGTAGCATAGTTGATAAGTAATCCTTTGTTGTTTAAATACCACATTTACATTTACATTATAATAAAATATGAATATGGCCTCATATTTTTTAAAAGGTTGGTTCCCACATTAACAAAATGCGTTGTATTTCACCATGATATATCATAATTGTGTTGGGTTTAGTGGTGTCATACATTTCTCTTAAGAACAGAAAGTTAAGTTATTTTAACACTAAAGATGAAAGAAAGAAGGTAATAGACACCACGTTTCAGTGACACACCTGATGAAGGCAATATAACTGAAATGTGTTGCCTCTTAGCTTCATTTTTCTTCAGCATGGAAATAACATTTAACTTTTTTTTCTATTTTAGGTACATGCTGTCACAAACTTTCTCTAACTTTGTTATGTTGTTCCACCTGAAAGAAAAAAAAATGCAATAGATAAAACTAAATGAACTCTTTTGATATTTTTGTTCCTATTATTCAATATATTTATTTAAAGAAATCAATTTAAAGGCTTTGCTCTGTAGGCTGTTTCCTCTGGCAGATTTCAGGCATTTGGGAAAATTACACTAGAATGTTGACTATATAGCCCCACCCACTTATGTTTATGCTAATTACACATTCGCCAATTATAGGAGTGACGTTTAGGGATTTTTGCATTTTGGGAGTGGTGGAGTGTATTGGGGTGGCAGTTTTCTTACTTGAAATGGACTAATCAATATTGGGTCAGATTTAGTAGGATTACTGTCGATTTTTATTGTGATTGGACTGTATGGTACCTGTTGATACTGGCAACCATGCATTTGATTAACATCTACTCTAAAATGGACTCACAGAGGAAGGACTACAAAGACTGATAAACAAGGCAATTCTACATGCACAATCCATTTACTGTTTGTAAAAGGCAATGTGTGTACATATGTATGTTCCAACATCACTTCTGAGCGGCTGGAGCAATTCTCATGATGCCTGGTACACATTGGTCGACTAAAAATACTGTAGGGTGAAATCAACTGTTACCCACCCCCTTCTGGGGAGGGTGGGGGTGATCTTGCGGTCTTCTATGCATGTTATCATCCAGTTGACATTCAGAACGACCACCAGAGGGCGAACTGGAGGTGACTGCCATCATTCTTAATGTTTGAACACCACAGCACCCCTGCTGCTTTTGAAATTCATAGAGTTGATCAGTTCCGCACGTCAACCGGAGGATAACATACATGAATGACTGCAACACAACCACATTAGTGAGTCTTCATTGTTTGTTAATTTATTATATTTTTAAAGACGTGTGTTGTTTTTTATTATATTTTTCACAAACAATTAAAAAAAAAACACTTTATTTTCCTGCCCGGCAACACTGGGTATTTTAGCTACTATACCATAAAATAGTTTTAATAATGGCTGAAAATGCATTTAATCAGAAAAAAGAATTATGCACGTTGACGGAAAGCTTAAGAACAATATAATTCAAACAGATCTCAACAGTATCACCTCAGAGGTGTAAAGTAGTTAAGGAATAAAGCAGTTGGTTAAAATATCTACAAATGGAGAGGCCAAGGAAAAAGTAGAGAGTCAGGAAAGTGTTATAACTTGGTGTCCCAAAGCATGAAAGTCCCAAAAGCACTTCCAGAAATGCCCACTATAGAGGGAAATCCCCTCAAAACCCCCAGCTAGATACAAAAAGGGCCATGTAGAATCTTTATAAAATATTATCACAAATACATTATGTGTAATGGAGTTGCCAGAAATTGCAATTCAAAGTGAACAAGTCACAATACAAATTCCAAATGCAAAGTCAAAACACAGAGTAAAATGGTCACAATCCAGTGAATCTAAATAGCAGAAGGGCAGCGAAAACACAAGTAACACCAACTCCCTGGCACATACAAAATAAACTGCCAAGGGGCAGAGGGATGTTCTTGGTGGTGATTGGCAGGTAGCTTTGCCTCTTTGGGCGCCACCCACAAAACATATGGAACATAGTAGAAACAAAGTAGAATATGAACAAAAGTAACATTAATATACTTTAATGACTCAAAATTAAATTAAAAAGACATAAAATAAGACTGTGAATAAGATTATGAGAAAAAAGTAAACAACTTAAGACGGCAGTTCTCAACCTGTGGGGCACGAAGATGTGAAAAAAAGAAAACAAGAATCGAAAATATAAAAAATACATCTATTAACCCCAAACAAATGAAACTTAAACTACATTCTGATACTAGAAAAATATATATAGAGTTAGATAAATGTCGATAAAAGTTAAGTAGGTATAATAAAACTTGTAGCGGTGTATTTGCAGCAAAAAATATAGGAATACATTTTACTAGGGTTTCAAAAAAACGTTAGGGAGGCGCGATTAAAACTGTTATGAAAACTCAGATCGCAAATACTTAAAGGTGGAGAAACGCTGATTTAAGAATCTGTTTACTGCTAGCATACGGTGGATATTTTCTGTTGCCTTTTGTACTTCTATAGTCCAAGACAAGTTAGTAGGTCTTATTGAGATTAATTTAGTAGCCTTCTGTGCTACTGTGATGCACCCTGAAAACACAGTTAACTGGTGCTCAATAACAGGCAGAAACAAAAAAACAATTAATGAGATCAATTATTTCATTCTGATGTCTTCTATTGTTGTTGCTAAAGATTCTCCAATAATCATGATTCCAAGAGGGTCAGTAGTAACGTGGGAGGGAATTACGTTTCCATGAACAAGTGATGCACAGCATGGAGGATTCTCCTTAGAGCTTGTTAATGTTTGGTGGATTGTCATTTGTTTTGATATGGGACTCTTTTTGGACAGATTGAAAGAGGGAGAGCCATGTTAGCTAACGTAAGTGAAGAAGGCTGTTGAACCACATAACAGAAATTGTCTGCTGTGCGTTGATGCTGGTAACACTGCAGCAGGACAGCCTACTCTCGCTGTGGAGTGTGGAGGATTGTGTTACTCCACCACTTGAAAGAGATACTTGCATCACTCTGTTTTAATACTTACATTGATTACATTAAATACATTTTCCTTAATTGATTCGAATTAAAATGTAACAACATTTGGAAGAGATTTTTCTTATTATTTTGAGCAATATTTTGGTCATTATGCATTTAGAAATGTTTTGGTTATGCTTTAAAAAATAACTTTGTAACAAATGCCCACATGTAAGCATTTTATTTTCTGTAGAAACTACTATTTGTTGTTTAAGGCAATAGTTTCCAAAACTAAGCTTAGCTAAACTTAACATAAAATAAATTACTGTGAGTGAATGAAAGTGCTTCAGAAATTAACAAAAAGCTCAATTCAGTGTAATATAATTGAATGCGGGCTGCACGGTGGTGCAGTGGGTAGCGCTGCTGCCTCGCAGTTAGGAGACCCGGGTTCGCTTCCCGGGTCCTCCCTGTGTGGAGTTTGCATGTTGTCTGCGTGGGTTTCTTCCGGGCGCTCCGGTTTCCTCCCACAATCCAAAGACATGCAGGTTAGGTGGATTGGCGATTCTAAATTGTCCCTAGTGTGTGCTGGGTGTGTGTGTGTGCCCTGCCCAGGATTGGTTCCTGCCTTGTGCCCTGTGTTGGCTGGGATTGGCTCCAGAAGACCCCCGTGACCCTGTATTCGGATTCAGCGGGTTAGAAAATGGATGGATAATTGAATGCAACTATGTTTTTCATTATTTCTTACAGTAATATTATATCGACACTGTTTTGCATTTTGTGTGATACCAGTGAACTCATCATTCAAGACACCTTATAAAATATATTGAAATTGATCAATTAACAAAATCTGCAAATGGTATTATGTAGTGTAAAAATACACATGAACTTCTAATATTTATGCTACTGTGATTTTTTTCATATTTGCAAATGGAAATACAATTTTCTGTACAGTAGCTCAGGAAAGACAAATATTAAATCACATCAGCAATTTCTGTGTTTAATAGAAACAGTTGTTCAAGGTGAATGACACTAAAGACTTGCTTTCTTTCTTTCACTATTCTTGCTTCAATTAATGTTTCCCTGTACAATCATAAACAAATGATTTTTATCTCGAGGTTTTGGTTTTGGTTTTTTTAGAAGACCTAACCCAGAAGGAAACTGCACTACATGTATGCTTTTTTTGACTTGCTTAATCCAATATTGGTTTGCATACGCACAATTACTATAATTTACTGATATTATAGGCATCTAGATCAGAAACACACACACAAAGCAAAAATGGCAGTATTATTTCAACATTTAAAAATCAACTGTGTACTATACTTCAGTATTGTGTAGAGCCTTTAGTTTAATTTGAATTGAGTCCAATCTACCAGTTAATGTTTTCTCAATGTTTATTATATATCTTCACCTCCATAACTTAGATCTGCACCCAAGCAGACAAAAGAAGGATTCACTATTGCACATAATGTGGATATTCTCACATGAAGTTTTACAAGAAGCCAGGAAAAATTAAGCTAAAAAAAATCATTCATGCTTAAATTCCTCCAAAGCAACAACGGAAGCCTATGTTTGCTTAAAACAAAATTAAAATCTCATGAGTGGTCTGTTGTTAATTCATACGGATTTGGCAGTTTATGTGAGTCAGAGAGCCTGTTTTTTCCCTTCATTGCCCATGTTAAGGCCTTTCAGTGGCATTTTTTTAAGGCAGGGAACAGATGAGTATTTGAAGTCAAACGTTACTTGTAACTTCTACTTGGGTTGATATTGCAGGTTGTCTGCTTTTAGTTATTTTATGCCAGAATCCTTTCAGTATTTTTAGTTTGCTGTTGAAGTCCTTGCTTCCAAACTGAAGGCTCTGTTCTTTCCAGTCCCTATTCCTAATGTTATACATTTCTATATCATACTGAATCTGGCATCAATGTGTGGCATGGCAAGAAAGACATTGTAATTCTGAAGGATTCTAAAGAAGTCTTCATCAGATACAGGCTGAAACATCATGCTATGTAAAGTTATTATTTATGCTTTTTTGAGGAATTAATTTTTCATTATTAATTCACTTCAGTGAAGCAGTTCTTTAATATCACTGCACTTCAACTTCGATTTAAACAATCTGTCATTTAATCAAATTAATCTTAATTAGCAGAATTAAGAATGTTTCCCAATTAAGAGTATCAGCTTTAGTGGGGGTGAATTTAAAACAATTTCATTTTTGTGCTGTTTTTTCAATGTCGGGTTGAACTGATGAATAATATCCATCCATTTTCTAACCCGCTGAATCCGAATAGGGTTACGGGGGTCTGCCGGAGCCAATCCCAGCCAACACAGGGCACAAGGCAGGAACCAATCCTGGGCAGGGTGCCAACCCACCACAGGGCACACACCAAGCACACACTAGGGCCAATTCAGAATCGCCAATCCACCTAACCTGCATGTCTTTGGATTGTGGGAGGAAACCCACGCAGACACGGGGAGAACATGCAAACTCCACACAGGGAGGACCCGGGAAGTGAACCCAGGTCTCCTAACTGCGTGGCAGCAGCGCTACCACTGCACCACCGTGCCGCCCTGATGAATAATAAGCTTGGCCAAATGGAGCTTTAAAAGGACAGATCTTGTTAATGCTCAAAATGTACAGTATTTTCATGAATTATACCAGAAAGCAACATCAGGCATAATGTATTGGTGTTTCCATTGAAAAGGTTCCAAAACATCCATTAATTAATCCATAGTCTAAAGAATAAAATATTTAAAAAACAAATAATGCTTTATTTAATGTAGTGGCTTTCAAATTGAGAGTAGCACAGTGGTGTAGAGTATAGCTCTGCTGCATCATGGACGTTGCTTCCTGGGTTTGAACTCTCCAATTGTTATTTATGTAGAGTTTGAATGCTCTCCCTGTGTCTGCATTTGATTACTCCAGATTTTCTTCCACATTCCCAAATATATCCACCCATCCATTATCCAAACACAGGTTAAATCCCAGCCAACACAGGGCGCAAGGCAGGAACAAATCCCAGGCAGGGCGCCAGCCCACTACAGGGCACACGCACACACCCACACACCAAGGACAAACAGGATCGCCAATCCACCTAACCTGCATGTCTTTGGACTGTGGGAGGAAACCCACGCAGACACGGGGAGAACATGCAAACTCTACACAGGGAGGACTCGGGGAGCCAACCCAGGTCTCCTAATGGCAAGGCAGCAGCGCTACCACTGCGCCACCGTGCCACCTTTCCCAAATATATGTGTGATATATATTCATTGGCAACTCCAAATTAGCCCTGTGTAACTGTGAGCTTGGCTGCATGCAGAAATGGAAAGGTGCCTTGCTGAGGGCCTTCATCCCAATGCTGACTTGATATGCGCCAGCAAACCCTGAATGGGATTATGTAGGTTTGATAACATTATTCTACATTATCTTTCTAAAGACAAAATAACAAAAGCTTAATAAAATGTAAAATCCATAAAACTACCTTTTCAATTTATGGAAAGTTCTTTAAAATTCTAGATCTGATCATTTTAATATTACTTGGTGCCAAGCGATGATGCCAATAGCAAGAAAATCTCATCTCATAAACATTAAACTTTTTGTGAGGTATTAAATGTCCAAGGAACTCAATCTAGGATTTACAGAATGTACCACAGTTTCAAGGCAAAGTCATAGTAATAAGAAGTAGAGGTTGTGGTTTTTTAATTGTTTCGTATTTTTTATTGAACCCCAACAGAAATTAAGACTAGCGATTTTTTGCACTTTGTTTGCTATTATAGGTGTACTGATCTAAAATGAAATTAATTAAATATTTGTTTCTTTTTTTTTTTTTTTGCAATTTGTATTTCCCACCTCCATAGTCATAGCTATTAAACCTTTGATTGGATTTCATTCTCACTTGTGCCTAAACGTTTTTGACTGGATGTCAGTTGGTATCACTGTTTTTTCATAGGGCATTTCAATGGCATTTTTGCATTGTTTGTCAAGTATAATATAAATATATATATATATTGTGAGGATGCTAGTGGTCACTGTTGTCCTGTTAAACCCAAAAGACAGACGCAGACACAGGTTAAAAGCACTCAGAAGTATTTTTAATTCATCTTCTTTGTAAGCAGTGCCTCCAAAGCACCCCAGCCGCAATTAACAGGCAATTAATAAACACTTAACTCAGCAATACAATATTCTCAATTCTGTCCTCCACACCTCCCAGCAAGGGCTGTCCACCTCCTCCCAACTCTGGCTCACCTGCTGGGTTTCTAACAGTCCTTTAAATAGTCCTTGTCCTTCCACGTGACTTGCCAGCACTTCCGGGTCAACTGGAGGACTTCTTCAGCCCTGGAATACTTCTGCATTTCCGTCCTCATGGCTCGACAGTACTTCCGGGCTATAAGGGAAGCACGATTCCCCCGGTCCTTTCATTGCACCTCCTGGCGGCACCCATAGCACCCAACAAGGTTGGGATAACAAAGTAGAAGTCCCAGGATGCTCTGTCGGAATCCAGAGTACCGCTATACTCCAGGGGAGCTGTCATTTAGCGTCTTGGGAGAGACAGTGTCCAAAAGTAGCTACCTTCCTCCGTCCTTTCATTCTTGGGGCGTCCATCACTATATATATGGAAGCGAAAGACTGTGATACGGTTTACATATTTACACAAATCCAAGGCAATATATATCAAATAAGGAAGGTAGGGTATGTGGATTTGGATTAACGAGGTGGGGTTTGGAGGTTGTTGGTCATAAAGTCTTATGTATATACAGTCGATTCCTGTTAATCGGACCACATTGGGACGCAATCATTTTGGTCCTAATAACCGGCTGGTCCAATTACACAAACATGCCCTATACATGTGCAACCAAGATGGGACGTGCTATAAGTAACATATTAAAATGTCATTATGACTTTTATTGTGCTGCACACGAGTATGGCGAACGTACAAACAAGAACTACATATATGTACATGTACGGTTGCTTACAACTTTGTTTATTGATAAAGAAATCTACAAATTCTTCGAAACGATCTACACGACACTCAGCGTGCGAAGCACAATAAAAAAGGTTACATTACCAAATTCCAGTCAACGTTTGAAGAACTTGTCTAGTGTGATCTGATGCATTCTGTTTACGCACTGCGCTTGTTTACGCTCGACTTCATGTCGCTGGCTACTGGGCGGACCGTTTTAGGAAAGAAACGGCAGGCATGTTCACCTCCACTGGTTTGCACTTGGTACAAATTTTCTGACTTCCTGACCTTTGATAAAAGCATAAATTCTCCTGGGGAGCCCAGGGATCCTCCCGATGTCGCTGACCTGCTTTACATCCGCTTTCCACGGGCGACTTCTTTTTCTTATTCTCTGTCACGTTCTTTGGTCTGATTAAACGAAATTTTGGTCCAAATAAGCGAACAATATTAGGCTTATGTAATATGATCTGTTTCGGTTCTTTAGGATTCGGTCCGAATAAGTGGCTGGTCCAATTAACCGGTGGTCCAATTAACCAGAATCGACTGTATATATATGTATACTGTATATATTTATGTATATGTAAGTGTGTGTGTATATATATATATATATATATAGTTAAGTTATTTTTCATTTGGCTCTGTCCTTTGTACTTTTTACAGTTGGATGTTCCCTGTCCTGGTGCTGACATGCTTTTATTTAATCTCTTGAAAATAGGCCAAAATACACTGAGGAAATTTACTGTTATTCTTACTTTAAAAGCATGAACATTGTTTTTTTATCTAAGAGACTCAATTAATTAAGTTATCAAGAAGACAGTTCTGAAAAATGAAGACAGAGGAGCTATATACAGTACATGTTTTAATGATTCACTTGTAATAATATTTCATAAACATTACTTTCATACAATTATAGTTTAATATCTGTAGTAAACATATATGTTGCTTGTCTATTGTTGAATTTCTAGTTGTAAGATAAAAGTAAACATTTAAAAAAGCCATTTATCGACTTTTGTAAAATAACAAATGTTTGAAAAGTACAGTTTGGATTCAAATGTAAATGTATCTGCACTTGATTTAGTTTTGCCAAAGTTCACTGTGGAAGGGATAAATGACTATTTTCAAATCTGTTTCTCTATAAATTCTAAATGAAAAATAGGGAAACCTTTTGACTGATGCAGCACTTGGCAAGTACTCTGATTCTAACACTGCACTGGTGAACTTTCAACATTTGTAGCCCTTAGAGTAGCTCTTTTGGACAAGCATGTCTTTGTGTTTTTCTTTTACAACCAGCCTTTTTAGAGAAGTGACTCAGAGTTTGTTTTTTTTCCCCAATTTTTAACTACTGAAAGGAGAATATGTCTTAGAAACATTGACATATAAAAGGAGATATTAAGTACAGTATGTGGGACAAGCACTGAGCATTCCTGGGATTTAATAGTCTAAAATGTAAAAGTAATGGTAATTCCGTATAGTTACTTAAAACAACACTAATTTTCTGTATATAGTGTCTAAATACTTTAATAATTGTGTTTTAGCTTAATTTTGTACTGTTTTATTACAGTGTTGGGAAGTAAAAAAAAACCCACTTACTTTATTTATGGGAAGATGAAGCCTGTGCCAGCCACTGTTGGCACAAGGCTGAAACTAGCATTAGAAATAGTGCTAGTCCTTCACACATTAATAATACATGTGAACTGCACTCACTTATTCATACTGTAATGGGTCAATTTAACCAGTTAACATATCTTCAGTGTGTTTTTGCGATACAAGTGAAATCTCCTGTGAGTCACGAATATAGAAATCTACATTCTAGAATTTAAACCTAGTTCTTTGGAGTTACCATGCAAACATGATGTCCCACCCCATAGGAAATAATTGTACACATGATATATTTATTTGTTTTATTATTGTCCTTTCATATGTATTCCACTCAATTACAATCAATATTTATTTCTGTATATTAAATGACAAAGGACTACAATTACTATGTCCAAAGCTTCCTTCTAAATGCTAAGATATTTAGTAGTGTAGAAGTGATTAAAACTAATTTTGGCCTCAAGAGAAAATTCAATATTTAGAGACCAAGCACAGGAAAACAACTTTTTTTTTGTGATTTATGAGAATGAAGAGATACAGGTGACAGTGAGAGAGGGCGGCATTCCTTTTTCAAATTCATTTTATATATCATAATTTAACGAGTATGATACAGTTCTTTCAAATAAACAATCAATAATACATTTAATACTTAGAAACCATGTTAGTCTGCAATATTTTTAATTTAGAAAAAAAACAGATTTTTGATATTTTTAAAATGTTTGTTTTAAAAGACCAAATTTGTGTGTTGATTCACTAAAGCTAATGTTTAGCCAAACTGATTTAAAAAATGGCAAACTTTTGTTGCGGTCTGCTGTCTTACTCCTCCAGATAAATAACATTTTTCTTTATTCAGAGAAACTTAGGTATCAGTTATCCAACCATTCGATTCACTGACATCATTAATTAATGACCATATCAGAAAAAATATAATTTGGCATAAAAGAAAGGTATAGTTGCATATTGCCTGTTTGTGAAAATTACTGAACATTAGAACAATCTGGACGAGAACAGGATATTCAGCCCAACAAAGCTCACCAGTCCTATCCACTTAATTCTTCTTAAAAGAACATCAAGTCTAATTTTAAAAGTCCCTAAAGTCCTACTGTCTGTCAAACTACGTTGCAGTTTATTTCATGTGTCTACGGTTTTCTGTATTAAGTAAAACTTCTAATATTTGTGCAAAATTTACCCTGAAAACAAGTTTCCAACTGTATCTCGATCCACTGTACTAATTCCGTTCATAATTTTAAACATTTCCATCATGTCTTCGATTAATCTTCTTCTGCTTTAACTGATAAGGCTCAGCTCTTTCAATCTTTCCTCATAATTCATCCACTGTAGCCCTGGAATCAGCCTTGTTGCTCGTCTTTGAGGTTTTTCTAGCACTGACATGTCCTTTTGGAAGCCTGGAGACCAAAACTGCACACAGTACTCCAGATGAGCCCTCACTGGTGTGTTATAAAGCTTGAGCAGAACCTCCTTGCCTGGCAGTTGATAGTGTTGAGTCCACTACGACTCCTAGATCCTTCTCATAAGGTGTACTTTCAATTTTCAGACCTCTCATTGTGTATTCAAACCTAACATTTTTACTTCCTACATGTAATAACTTTACATTTATTGACATTGACAAATCTGTTCAAGACTGTATGCTGTTCAAATCCCACTGTAATGGATTCAACAGATTCTAGATTATCTGCCAATCCACCAGGTTTGGTATCACCTGCCAATTTAACCAGCATTTTACTTATATTCTTATCCAAATCATGTATATATACAATATATTAAAAAAGCAGTGGCCCTAACAATGACTCCTATGGAACACCACTTTTAATATCAGCCAATTCTGATGAGGTTCCTCACACCATAACCTTCTGTTTCCTGTGTCTGAGCCAATCTTGCACCCATCTATAAATGTTGCCATTGTTTAGTCGTTCCCAATTTCACCAGTGCACAGTGACTTTCTAAAAATATGTGTCATGGCTTTATGTATGTACTCGCTAACCTCCTTAAGAACTCAAGGGCGAATATTATCTGGTCCTGCTGATTTGTTTGAATTCAGCCTATTTAATCTGAGCAGTACTTCTCCCTCTATAATTCCAAATTCCTCAGTACCTCCTTAGTAGTCTACTTCCTCGTATGTGAAGACTTCAGAAAAAACGAGTTTAGAGCATCTGCCATTTCACAGTCTAAACGTTTTAATTCCCCTTTACTATTTTTAAAGCACTTTACCTCCTTGACTGTTCTTTTACCACTACAATATTTTAAGAATCTCTTTGGGTCATCTTTCACCTTATCTGCCATATTCTTCTCTAACTGTCTTTTAACCTCCCTAATATACTCTTGAATGGTTTCCCTCATGTTCTGAAATGCCCTGCGATTCACATTGGAGTTCTTAAAATTATAAACCTTACACAGATTTACACAGATGTTTTTTTTTCTTTGCAGCTTCTTTTTGAACTTGTTATTAACCCATTGCTTTTCCCAGAGTTTTTTTTTTTAATTCCTGATAATTCTGTGTACCTGCCCTGCATTATTTGTAAAACATTTTTAAACCTCGACAGTCTCCAGACTTAAAATCTTATCCCAGTCTATCCTCCTTAGACTTTGCTGCATCTGCTCACAATTTGCCCTACCAAGGTTAAACTTGACAGTTTTAGTCTTTACATTTGCACTGTTCCAAACCACTGAGAACTATATTTTATTATAATAACCTGACCATAATGGTTCAATCACCTCTACATTCTCAATTCTACATAGATTATTGCAAAATAATAAATCTGTGTTAAAAAACGATCACTGATTACTTATGAAAACTCCTGCTCTTGTGCTCTGATATTTGTAAGGTTATCCCAGTAAATATTCGGGTAATTAGAGTCAACCATGACTATAGTATCCCCCATAAGCTTGCCTTTTTAATATTACTAAAAAGAGGAGCATTGAAATTACTGTCTGCATTGGGCGATGTATATTACACTCCTAAAATAAGACCTCTTCCCTTATTTCTTTCCAGATGAAGCCACATGTCCTCACTAAGATGGGGCTCATTGCCCATATGAATAGCAATTGCTGTTTAAATTCATTTTGACATAAGCAGCAACCCCACTTCCTTTTCTGTTCTTTCTATCCTTCCTCAAAATGTGTATCCCTCTATGTTATACTCATCTCCATCTCTGTTATTTATTCAGGTTTCTGTTATAGCTATAATATCAGAATTATGCTATGCTACATACAACTCAACCTAAGTTGTTTGATTTTTGATAGTTCTAGCATTAAGGCAAGCAATTTTAAATGTGTTACTCATTTTACTTTTGCATTTAAATGTTGGGTTAGATTTTACATTACTATGCATTTTTATTTTTATACCATTGTTTTTCCTTCATGTACAGTTCAAACCTGGCCTGTCCTAAACTTCTTGCACCCAAACCATACCCTAGTTTAAACAATCTGCGACTAAATTACTTATACGCCTCCCCAATACATTGGTGTCCTTCTGGTTCAGATGTAACCCATCATGGTGGAATAAGTCCCATCTGTTCCAAAAGGAGTCCCAAACCTGCTATCCTGCACCAAGATTTGAGACACACGTTAAGCCTTCTAATCTCCTCGATTATACCTGGACTAATGTGTGGCACAGGCAGACGTTCGGGGAAGACTATCTGGTCAGTCCTGCTCCTCAGCCTGGCACCTAACTCTTTAAATATTGATCACAGAGCTAACAGACTACTTTTATGTATGTCATTTGTTCCAACATTATCTGGCAACTGGATTTAATTTAAATTGTAAAACTAATATACAAATAGTATATATTTTCATATAATTTCATATTTTCAAATTTTCATATATATATATATATATATATAGTGAGACTTGCCCTGACACCACCAGTCGGAGACCACATCTTTATAAAAAGTCACAAGTTTATTAAACACAAGAATATAGTCCAAAACACCTCACAATGCACTCAGCAATAAATCTCCCCGATAAACCTTCTTTTTTCAGTTTTTAGCTGCCTCTACTCTTCTCCTGGGAGCGTCGTCCTTCTCCCACTCCCAACTCTAGCTCCCAGATTGCTGGGAGGTGGCGCCTTTTATTCACTCCCAGATGTGCTCCAGGTGGCTGGTGACAATCTTCCAGCAGCACTTCCACCACACCCTTTGCCCCGGAAGCACTCCGGGCGTCCCTGGCAGGTTCCTCCACCACCTTACTAAGTGTGGCAGAAGTAATGTTCTCCCAGGTTCTAGGAGGCTTAAGGCGCTGCCTGGCGGTGACCACGGGTCCCAACGAGTTGGAAAGTCTCTCCTCCTCTCCCGTGGTCCTCTCCTGCTCCAGGGCAGTTGTGTCCTCCTGACCCGGAAGCTTTTACTGCCACCTTCTAGGCATCCCGGCTGGGTAAGAACCCCAGCCGTTTGTGACAATATATATGAAAGAGCTGCTACAGTTATTTTACACCTTCTGACCAGCTGTTTGTCCTTCTATGATGTTAACTTTACTTTTCTTTGTTTGTTCTCCTAATTTTGTGCTTCTCAAATTTCTTACATAAAAGCTCACCAATCACATCTTTTGTATTACTTCGTATTAATGAACCCAGAGTGAGACATTATAGATAGATAGATAGATAGATAGATAGATAGATAGATAGATAGATAGATAGATAGATAGATAGATAGATAGATAGATAGATAGATAGATAGAACTGAAGAGCACTATATAACAGATAGATAGATAGATAGATAGATAGATAGATACTTTATTAATCCCAAGGGGAAATTCACATACTCCAGCAGCAGCATACTGATAAAGAACAATATTAATTAAGGAGCAATAAAAAAAGCAGTGCAAGTTAAAAAATGCAAGGTGGAGAGTGCAAGGCAGGTGTAACAGACAATAATCTTATATAATATTAACTTTTATCCCCCCGGGTGGAACTGAAGAGTCGCATAGTGTGGGGTCTCCTCAGTCTGTCAGTGGAGCAGGATTGTGACAGCAGTCTGTCACTGAAGCTGCTCCTCTGTCTGGAGATGATCCTGTTCAGTGGATGCAGTGGATTCTTCATGATTGACAGGAGCCTGCTCAGCGCCCGTCGCTCTGCCACAGATGTCAAACAGTCCAGCTCTGTGCCTGCAGTAGAGCCTGCCTTCATCACCAGTTTGTCCAGGTGTGAGGCGTCCTTCTTCTTTATGCTGCCTCCCCAGCACACCACCGCGTAAAAGAGGGTGCTCACCACAACCGTCTGACAGAACATCTGCAGCATCTTATTGCAGAAGTTGAAGGACGCCAGCCATCTAAGGAAGTATACGCGCTTTAATACATTTCATCATGAAAGTGATATCAAGTATAAATCCAAGGATTCTAATTGTTCAGAGAGCACCAATATCAGACATTTAATGTGTTCTGTCTAGCAATCACTGCCTGCCGCTGCTATCAGTTCAAGAGAAAGCCCCAGAAGCATGTAGCAATTAACAAGTGGATCAGTTTTAAGAGGACGTTTGTGACGGTCTACTTTAATGACAAAACAAACTGTGAGATTAATGTGGAAATTTCAAGATTAAAGCTGAAATTTCCACTTTAATCACAAAATAGACCTTTTCACTGTGTCCCTAATTTTTTTTTTCTCTTTGGCTCAAATACACTGCTGTACATTCTGATACTGTTGTGAAGGTGCAAAGAAAAAAAAAAAGACGGCACATAAAATGGTATGTGAGACCTTTAAAATGTATCGTGTCATTACGTTGGGGAACATGTGCCGCTTGAAAAGCACCATGAACTCATTTGTATGTCGGCGTTTTGCTTCACCACATAGAGTTCATCAAACATCAAAGCGCACACATTGATCCTGTAGGACTCTGATGTCACTTTCCAATTTGAACACACTGTGCCCCCCAATTTTTTGCTGGTACTGCAACTCGCACCTTAATTTCAGAGGATGTGCAAAATGAATGCTTGGAACACGTGGTAGCCATGATGTGTGCGCGTATGAATTCTGAGCATGAAGTATAAACCGGCCCTTACAGTCCCCGAGTTGTTTTTTAATGCCCCTCTCATTCACGGTTGAACGATGTGTGGTATTCATGCCAAATTGGACTACTTTTCAAAGTGTTGTGCAGGGAAAATTTTGATTTGGTGGAGTGCGGATTTTTGTGCTATTTTCAAAGGGTATGTCTGGCCACTCAAACTACAAAGCTCCAAGAGGGACCCACCCCTTGACGTCAGTAGCGGTAAAAATGCAAGGGAAATCCAACCTGGATATCTCCAGCACCAAAACTCCCCCAGTAGAGAACAGCATCATTCATTGGGATGGTCCACAATGCTATTAGGCAGGTAATAATTCATAAAACTGAGCTGTTATTAAAATGTACGATGACATAACAAGCATATTAAAAGCTGAATGTGATGATGATATACAAGCTGTACTTTAGTTCCCTCTTAAGAGGGCAACTGCTGCATATTTGCAAATAAGAACTTTTTTGTTTTATTCGTCTGTTTATATCTGAGGATGTCCTAGGACACGATCCTTCATCTTATCAGGAGCATGCACAGACATTGTCTAGAGTGAATAGAGGCACGTATGGGCCATATACATTATGAGATGGATCAGCCTGTGATTTCAATATTTGAATTTGAGTTTGGTGTGATGTTCAACCAGCCCTCAATGTTTTGTTTCCATTGACTTTTGTTACTGCATTTTGTTCTCAACGAATTACATAGTATTACTCAGTAAATACAGTATTTTACAGATGTGATGTGTGATTTAAGTGTTCTCTTAATTTTTTTGAACAGTATATAAATATATACTGAGAAATAATTTTAGATTAGTACTTTTAAAGGTAATCTTCAACTGATCTGTTATGCAATGAATAAATATCTGAACATTTCTATCCATTGCTATGTGTAACCCTGAGATACAGAATCATCTCTGGGTCTGCTTATTGGTCAACATTCGATGGAATGCAAATGATGCCGCACGTTGCCTGTGTTGCAATTCTTCATTTGATAATTCTCAACTTATGGGGGGCATGTGCTTCTTTCATACAGATAGAAAACTTGTTTTGATACAGTTCCTTTTTTCTGGCCATTTTTACAGAATTAAACCATCTTTCATACAGCTAAAGGGTCCATTGCAAAAGAATCTCTCTTTGGCACTTCATGTTGGTCCTTCAATCTACTCACTTACTTTTAGAATGATACTGCAAAACTGAAGGAATAGTGCATTGTTTTTACTTGACTAAGTAAGAAAGACAAAAATCTTAACAGCTTATGACCAATAGCATATATAGAAGGTAGGTAATTTAGTCTTTCAATTCCAGAGATTTTCTCTGCAAGAATATTTTTGTGGTTTGCATTGTACAAAATTATCTGTATATTCTAATAGTCCTTCATCAGAGCAGTTTATGCTAAGAGTATCAAGTATTATATGACGGTATTGTATTTGTAGTCATTGTTTCTTGTCAGCCCTGTTCTTTACAAATATTTGCATATTTTTGTTAATTAACATTTGATTAGTTTAATTAAGGTATATCAGGCCTGTATTTAACACAATACAAAAATCATACTGTACTTTGAAATTATTCTTCACTGTAAAAAATAAATCCATCCATCCATCCATTATCCAACCTGCTATATCCTAACTACAGGGTCATGGGGGTCTGCTGGAACCAATTCCAGCCAACACAGGGTGCAAGGCAGGAAACAAACCTCGGTCAGGGCGCACTCACACACACACACACACACGCACACACACACACACACACCAAGCACACACCAGGGACAATTTAGAATCGACAATTTACCTAACCTGCATGTCTTTGGACTGTGGGAGGAAACCCACTCAGACACGGGGAGAACATGCAAACTCCACGCAGGGAGGACCCGGGAAGCGAACCAAAAAATAAATCCTCCTTTAAATTAAAATTATTGTGTAACTTATTACAATAGCATTTTTGAGTTTTGCTTAACATTTCATTGACAAATCTGACCAATTGCAAAATTTGATTTCAGTTGGATACAAGCTGCTCTACACCAAGCTAAAAATTTTAAATTGCTCCAACTAAAATTAAGTAATACACAGAACATCATTAAACCCATGTAATATAGATTCTAGAGCTATGTTAATGTCATCTCTAATTGGCATGACTAAGAATCCTGTGTTGACTACAATTAACTACATTTGGGCAAACATTAAGGTGCCTATTCATCCAGTTGATACATTTGACAACTTAACATTTCTCTTCTCAATTTTAATTCATTTGTTGTGATTTAATTTAGTATCCCTGCCCAACTGTGTTCTCACCACTGATATAACCTTTGCAAGGTATTGTTTTCTTATACAAAAGCGATTTGTTTTCAACTTTCCTTTTTCTCTATTTCTCTTTCCCCCTGTCATAGTATTCAAATCTTAATTTACTTCTTCTTCCTCAGAAACTTTTATACATGGTCCTGAAGGTGTGGGGTCTGCCCTTGAAATATGTTGCCCCCCCCCCTTTGTGATTATTGTGTATGCACTGCTGACACAAAGGCAATGGACATTTCTATTTCACACATGTGAAAGTATGGCCCTGGAAAACAATATATACATACATTGTACTGGACATATATTTTGATTACTCATTATTTTGTTCTTCATATATTTTTTTCTTCTGGATGAATACAAGGATGTATTATTTTTGGTGTCCTGCGGTGGGTTGGCACCCTGCCTGGGATTGGTTCCTGCCTTGTGCCCTGTGTTGGCTGGGATTGGCTCCAGCAGACCCCGGTGACCCTGTGTTCAGTTTCAGCGGGCTGGAAAATGGATGGATGGATTATTTTTGTTTAATAATCTGTCATTTATAGTATTTTTCCTGTTTCTGTTCTTTCATTTGGATATATATTTAAATAAATATATATATATAAATAAATATATATATATATATATTTGGATATAGCTTTCAGGTCTTCACAGGTTCGGAATCTGGGTGTCCTGTTAGATGACTCATTAAAACTTGACAAACAAGTCTCTGCCGTGATCGGATCGAGCTTTTATCAGCTTCGCACGCTTGCAAAAATTAAACCTTATCTCACTGACAAGACCCTGGAGATGGCCATACATGCTTTTATTACATCTCGCCTCGACTATTGCAACTCTCTTTATTATGGCATCTCCAAATCCCAAATTGCCTGTCTTCAATTGGTCCAGAACGCAGCTGCTAAATTTCTTTTAAAAAAGAAAAAAATGGATCATGTGACTCCACTTCTGAAGTCCCTTCATTGGTTGCCTGTTCAATTTAGAATACATTTTAAAATCTTATTATTTGTTTTTAAAACACTACACCAACAAGCACCCATCTATTTATCTGAATTGCTTCACCAATATACCCCCCTGAGAAGTTTGAGATCCGGTGATCAGAACCTTCTTTTAATTCCACACTCCAGACTAAAGCGTAGAGGTGACCGTGCTTTCTCTGTAATTGGGCCTCGTCTTTGGAATGATCTGCCTATTGAAATCCGAATGGCTCCTAGTCTGACTATTTTTAAATCTATTTTAAAAACACATCTGTTCTCTCTGGCTTACTAGGCCTTATTTTGCCTACCTAGATGTGTGTAAGTGTAGATATATGTATATGTATAGATATATTTATACAAATTATTTTTATGTGTTTCTGCTGTGCTTCTTTTGGCTAAATCGTATATTTCTATTTTATGTTGTTGTTTCTAAATGTACAGCACTTTGGTCAGTCGTGTGGCTGTTGTAAATGTGCTATATAAATAAACTAAACCTAAACCTAACCTATATATGAATTAGTTTACTAAATGATAAACATGCAGTGCATATTGTACATTTAAGAAAAGGTGGCTCTTGTTTTAAGCATAATGTAGGACAGGTACATTATATGAATTTCCCCTTGGGATTAATAAAGAATCTATCTGTCTATCTATTATATAGTGCCTTTCATATCTATCTATCTATCTATCTATCTATCTATCTATCTATCTATCTATCTATCTATCTATCTATTATATAGTGCCTTTCATATCTATCTATCTATCTATCTATCTATCTATCTATCTATCTATCTATCTATCTATCTATCTATCTATCTATCTATTATATAGTGCCTTTCATATCTATCTATCTATCTATCTATCTATCTATCTATCTATCTATCTATCTGTCTATTATATAGTGCCTTTCATATCTATCTATCTATCTATCTATCTATCTATCTATCTATCTATCTATCTATCTATCTATTATATAGTGCCTTTCATATCTATCTATCTATCTATCTATCTATCTATCTATCTATCTATCTATCTATCTATTATATAGTGCCTTTCATATCTATCTATCTATCTATCTATCTATCTATCTATCTATCTATCTATCTATCTATCTATTATATAGTGCCTTTCATATCTATCTATCTATCTATCTATCTATCTATCTATCTATCTATCTATCTATCTATCTATCTATCTATCTATTATATAGTGCCTTTCATATCTATCTATCTATCTATCTATCTATCTATCTATCTATCTATCTATCTATCGATTATATAGTGCCTTTCATATCTATCTATCTATCTATCTATCTATCTATCTATCTATCTATCTATCTATCTATCTATCTATCTATCTATCTTTCTATCTATTAGCAGGAAATTAAAAAAAATAAACCTCTGCAGATAGATAGATAGAACTAGAGTACATAAATAGACAGATAAGTAAGTAAGCAAGTAAATAAATTAATAAATATGTATATGTACTTTGGTCTGAACACACACCAGAATGACTATAAAGCAAGAAAATTACAAAGAAAAAAAACGTCTGACTTGGCAGATGCAATTACAGTGAGGCATTATGGAAATGTATTGCTGTTGGTATAAAGGAGCCCCAGCAGTGTTTCTTGACACAATTCTTCTGAATAATTCATTGGCTGAAAGCATTCAGTTTTGTTGTGTGGGTAACTAAGGAGATAAAATAGGAGCTGGAAATGAAAAAAACAGCTGTATTAGGTGGATAAGACTAATAACTCCATTGTGACTCACAGAGCATATGTGAGCATTGGAGCAAATCTTTACAAAGGATATTAGGGAAGCTAAAGGCAGTTAGACAGGAATATTGCCTATAAGAGGAAAGATGACAAGAATGATCCTTTCAAGATTTTAGTGGTAAAATAACAGTCAAGGAGAGGGTGAAGTGTTTATGCTCTCCAAGTCCGTCTGTAATGATTCAGTGGATTGTAGATTATCTGACAATCCACCTAGCTCGGTATAATCTGCAAACGTAACCAGCTTGTTGTTTATATTCCTATACCAAATCATTTTATATATTAAAAATAGCAGCAGGCTATCAGTTGTAACAGAGCCAATTCTAATAGGGTTCCTCTCACCATAACCTTCTGCTTCCTGTGCCTGAATCAATTTTGCACCCATCTACACCCTGAACTTCCACTTCTTCTAGTTTGATACCCAAACTTATCAAATGCTTTTTAAAGTTCAAGATAAATAATATTGCATGTCCCACTGTAATCATATTGATTCTTCATTGAAATTCAGCATGTTAATAAAACATGACCTCTCTCTTCTAATTCATGCTGGCTTTTCAGTAAAACTCCTGTTCTTGCTATGTTTTGCTCAATCTTTTCATTGATAATTCCTTCCAGTAATTTACCTGTGATGCACTTTTAAGCTTTCTAGCCTTTGTTGCATGGATCTGCCCAATACACCCTTTGTATAGTATATAACAGTATAATATTTGTCATTTTCCAGTCTTTCAGAATTTCCCTAGTTTGCAGTGACTTGCTAAAAGTATACATCAAAGGTTTATATACAGTATGTACTTACTAACCTCCTTCAGAAGTCAAGGATAAATATTATCTGATCCTGGTGATTTTTTTATTTCAACCTACTTAATCTGAGCAGCAGTTCTCCCTCTACAATTTCCAAATCATTCAGTACCTCCTAAGTAGTCCCTTTTAACCACTGGGAGGTTATGAACATCCACATGTTTTTTTGTGTACAGTTTTGATCTCCCTGCCCCTTTCTTTTCTAGTTAAAACAATCCTTGACTAACCTACTCTTACACCTCCCCATCACATTGGTATCCCTCCTGTTCAGATGTTACCTGGCCCGGAGAAACAGGAGAAACAGGAGTCCTATACCCTTCCACCCTATACCAAGATTTAAGGGAGCACAGTGTTTCTCTAAAGATCACCTGGGCCAGGTCTGCCAATTTTCTACTACAATGCAGGCCAGCTATCTCCTCCTCCAGTTTAGCAACCCTGAGTTTGAGGTGTTGGATCAGTTGACATCTACTGCCCATCCAACAGGACTTCCATTGCACTGGCCACATTATTAAAATTTGTCTTTGGATTATTAAAACTGCTAAGCCATTTTTAATTAGACTGAAATGATTTAACTTTAGGTGGTGCAGTGGTAGTGCTGCTGCCTCGCAGTATGGAGACCCGGGTTCGCTTCCTGGGTCCTCCCTGCATGGAGTTTGCATGTCCCCCCCATGTCTGCGTGGGTTTCCTCCCACACTCCAAAGACATGCAGGTTAGGTGCATTGGCGATCCTAAATTGTCCCTTTTGTGTGGGTGTGTGTCCTGTGGTGGGCTGGTACCCTGCCCGGGGTTTGTTTCCTGCCTTGTGCCCTATGCTGCCTGGGATTGGCCCCTGTGACCCTGTGTTGGACAATGACTGACTGATTTAACTTAAATGATTAAACTAAAAAAAATAAAACCAAAAAATTAGATTAAAGAACTACTACAGCTATTTTACTCCTTCTGGCCCCAGTAAGTTCTCCCCCTCAACTGGCTGCTTTCTTTGAGGTTAACTTTACTTTATTCTGTTCTCCTAAGTTTGCGCCCCTTATTCCTTACTTACAAGCTCTCCATTCATACTTTTTGTATTTCTTTGTGTTAATGAACTCTTACACTGCCTCCCAAATGTTTATCTTTCCTGACTGACTTTCTATCCAATAAACGTTTTACACACTTTTTCCTTCTCACTCAGAAAGCTCTCTTACTGAATATCTTTTGTTAGTTATATTCTAATTCTGGTGTTACTTTCTACAGCTGCTTGTGCCTGATCTGCATTTCCTTAGTAAATGCCTGTCTGTGTATCATGGAGCCTTTATCTTAGCAGCTTTGAAGTCAACCACCAACCTATACCTAAAAATGAGTGCTTTCTTTCTTATAAATGTGTGTGCCCTTGCTTCATACTAGCTTTAACATTTAACTGTAAGAGAGTTATATGGTGCTTTATCCAATTTCCCATTAAGGAATCATTGTTACTTTTAACTATTCCTTGCTGCAATGCTGGTTTACTTACTTAAAGAGTTGCTAGTGTCAGCTACCAGCTACTGCCTCGCTCATGTTAGTTTTGAGCAAGTACAAGTATGTACAAGTAACAAGTAACTTTTCCAAACACTTCCCCTAACACTCAGCTACATTTGGAGAAAAAGGGGAAAAAGCTTTAAAAATTCCTGCACGGCATCTTAGCGGCAACCATAAAGCAAAGTTTTTAGGAGTAAAATTTTGTCTTTTAATTAACTTTCAAGCCTCACAACACAAAACTCTCAGCACTTCCATTTCCATTTGCATGGATGACATCAACATGTCAGTACATCTCAGTCTCCAATCTCCTCCTGTCAGTCTCCAATGTCTCTTAACAATGTCTTTAGTGGCCCCACAATGGTCTGGAGAAATATTTACCTCTAAAAACAAATTTGTGCGCTTCTATTAATGTGATAAGCCTCCATAGGCGAGCTGTAATAGGGTGACATAATGATTTCCGGTTTAGGATAAGGCAGGGGTCCTCAATCACGGTCCTGGAGAGCCGCAGTGGCTGCAGGTTTTTGCTCCAACCCAGTTGCTTAATAAAAAGCACTTATTGCTAAAGTAACACTTCTGCTTCACTTTAGTGATTTTGAGCCCTTATTGCTTAATTTTGTCTTAAACAGCTATTTTAATTGCTCCTTATTATCAATAACATGCAAATGACAAGAGAGAGCAGCATTTCTCCATTTAGCTTATTTACATTTACACCTGTGTGTATTTATCTGCACTATTGGGTTTAATTAAATACTTGGAAGAAAAATGAAGAGAAAAAAGTGAAGGACTGAGAATTACTCGTCCATTTTAGCCTTCAAATCATCTGCATGATAGAAAGGGAAAGAAAATCTAGGATATGAGAATGACCTGACATAGCAGAGTTAATTTAATTTCATAGCTTGTTAGTGCTTTATTGGCAAGAATTGCTTTCTAATTACGCAACCAGGTCAGAACAAAAACCTGCAGCCACTGCGGCTCTCCAGGACTGGGATTGAGGACCCCTGGGATAAGGGGAATGTGATTGAAGATAATATTATTGACAAGAATTGACAGAGGCTAGTAAATCGTTATCAATAATAAATTAGTCAATTTATGAGAAATCCGGTTGAATAATTGTAGCGGAAAACCTTTATGTAACAGTTTAGGCTGTTAAGATTTTCAGTTATATTGTCTTTTGCCTAACTACTGTAAGTAGGATGAGTTCATTCAAGTATGCAGTTCCTCCAGCTAGCCCACTCTTGGAATGAAGCACCATATCTCTCTCTTTCTAAATAACCTAATACAGGGTGATATAATGTCTCATATTTGGACCTATTTGTAATATTTTAAAATACTAGGGGGCTCTGCACCCTGCTCGCTTTGCTTACCCACCCCCGGGTTTGGTTAACCGAATATACAATTTAAAGAGATTGATGTTTTCATTTCATTCATTTTCATTCATTTTTATTTCTTGATATTTGCCAGTAATAAAGCTGCAGTGATTGAGTCATTCTCCCTCTCCCCGTGGGGTGCACTACACGCCAGCCACTTCGCGTCTCTGCCTCTCGTGTTATGAAGAGGGGGGCTGAACGCATGCCAAGGAGATGCGGTTGCTCCTCTGAAACCCTCTCTTAAACGGTGATACAATGGGCAACAAATAATTTTTTTTACCTCCTCTATGGCCGATCAGTTGGCCTGCTGCTGCTGTGCTGCATGATCTGCATGTTGCACAGCGCATCGAATATTTAAAAGCCTGTACAACAGCTGTCCTTTTGTCTCACTACCTTGTCTCAAGGCAAGTGTCTCCGAGAAAATCATGTCTCGACCCAAGATTTTTTTATTATAATAGAGAGACTAAATATACTTCTGTATATTCTTACACTATAAAGCCTTTGTCTAACAAAAGACAGGCAGCACTAATATGACTTCATCGTCTTTCTTAAATACACTTATACGAGGTGTGGCAGAAAAGTAATGAGACTGATTTTTTATTTACCAAAGTTTTTATTTTTTTCAATCATCAACGTTATCCCCTTCAAAGTAGTTCCCTTGGGCAGCTACACACCGATGGAGACGTTGTTCCCACTGTTGGTAGCAGCGCTGGAAGTCTTCAACCGGCATGGTCTTCACCATGTCCGTTACACTATTTTGGATGTTTTCTAAAGTCCCGAAATGACGTCCTTTGAGGACATTTTTCAGTTTAAGAAAAAGGAAAAAGTCACACGGACTGAGGTCAGGTGAATAAGGGGGCTGGGGAACCACAGGAATGCCTTTTGAGGTCAAAAATTCTGTTATGTAGAGGGCAGTTTTTCGGCACCATTTTGGCACAGACCTTTCGCATTTGCAAATGTTCAGTCAAAATTTGATGAACGGTAAATCTGTTCAAATTTAATTGTTCACTCAACATTCTTAATGTTAAACGACGGTCTGATCTCACAAGAGTGTTCACACGTTCGATGTTTTCATTGGTTTTCGAAGTTGAAGGCCTCCCTAAACAGTGTTCATCTTCAGAGTGTTTTCTGCCTTCCAAAAATGATTTGTGCCAGCGAAAAGCTTGAGCTCGGGATAAGGAATGTTCCCCATAGGCCTGTTTTAACTTTTCAAACGTCACACTTGCCGTTTAATGGCACAACGTTGCTCCAAATTATGCTGTTCCATTTTGCATGACGCACAACCAAAAACACAACTTCGCTAAAAGCAGTCACAAAAATCACGTAGTTAACAGAAAGAGTTGAAACTCGCACTGAGCTATGGGAGGGTACTGATACACGTGCTCTATCAAGGACAACAGCGTTGCCAGATCGCTTACAGTGTTGCCAGTCTCATTACTTTTCTGCTACACCTCGTATATTGCTGGAAGACCATTTTATGTATGAGTGCTGAAGTAGAATCAGGATCATCGTTTTAGTTTTTTCTATAACTGGACAAGAAAAAAGATTATTGTCACTTATGTGGTTATATATTAGAACACAAGACGCGTCCAAAGATTATAGTGGGAATGATAAAGAACAAGGAAATGATAAAAAGGATAAAGAGGTAGTCAAACAAAACAAGGGCTAAATACCATGAGATCACAAACTTGAAAAGGATAATAATAAATAAATTAATTAACTACATTTATATAATGTTTTTCTTACCTATTTAAAGAGCTTTACATAGACAGTGAGGAGTCAGTTTAATGACCACCAATGTGTAGCGTGTGTAGCATCCACCTGAATTATGAGATAGCCATTCTTATGCCATTACGCTCACTATTCATTAGCTATTAGAGGTGACAGCGATAGCTAGCTAATAAGGTACAGGGATGATTAGGAGCCAGAATGGACAAGACTGTGGTGGGCAGTTTAACCAGGACATTGTGAAACACTCAACTGTTTTTGTAAAATGCCCAGGGATCTTTTATGGCCACAAAGAGTCAGGACCTCGGTATTACATCTCATCATGGGGAAGGCTGGCATCTCAGAAAATTTTCTTTTCCTATACTTGGTACAGATGTCCTGGGATTTATAAAATGCACACCCAGTAATGTGTTCACCTGACCGTGCCACTTTTTGCGGTGCTTCATGGTCATGCTGTGTGCTATTTCCAAAACATGTGGTTATACTTCCAGTCAGGATAACTTCACTGGTGGATTTACTGAAATTATTTAGTATTTGCAAGGGCAAACTAAACTCCCAGCTGCATCTGAGGTGCTAAAGACATAATTGTGTCTTGTTCACCATAGTGTCACTGTGCTTGGACAAAGATGGCCCTCAGATGTGCATCTGTCTTCCTGAGTGCTGCTGATTCTGTGGGGGTGGTAGTGCCTTTACTCCCAAAGTCTAAAATCAGCGTCTTTGTCTAGCTGACATTCAGGAGAAGACTGTAATCCGGACACCAGTACACCCTCATCTGTTATCTGTAATGTTACAAAAGTAGCAGAAATTAAATATTTACTTAGTTTTAGTACTCTACAATCGACTCTTGTCTATCAGAGATTTGTAAAGGAAGGACTTCAACAAAAAAACAATTGTAGTACTTTGCTTTGGTGAACCTTACAAAGTCCTAAATGTATTGAAGAATTTCTATTAAATTTTAGGATTGAAGATTAACTGTTGTAATAGTATATTGTTTCCTCTGAATTGCCTTTAATATAGGTTTAAGTTTGATTAGTTCTATTTAACTGTATCTCAATAATTCATAAATTTAGAAATCACAATTACACAAAAACTTAAAATATTTGTAATTTTACTTTAAGCCACCTAACAGACAATGTTAAACAACACGTTATCAAAGGATCATAACTTTATCATGCATTAACTGGAAGGATGGTTCATTGTGTAATGTACTTTAACCTCAAATGTTTTGTTTATACTGTTCCTCTAAAAGTTCTATATTATGTTAAAAACACTCGTATATTGTATGTTTTGTAAAAGGCGTTATATAGCACCCGACCCGGCACAGACTCACACAGAGGCACGTGTAAAACAAATAGAGTTTTTATTTTTCTCTTCAGCCGTGGGGCACGTCTTCCCCATGTCCCACAGGCCCAACACAGTCCCAAAAGCACAAAACACAAACTCCAAACAACCCTTTCTGGCACCACCACTCCTCCCAGGCAACCTCGTCCTCTTCCTCCCGATTCTGGCCAAGAATGAAGGGAGGTTGGCCCGCTTTATAGCGGTGGGGCTGGTAAATCGTCCCTTGTGGCGGCTGGCTCTCCGCAGTACCCACTAGCGGCCACCCCATCTCCCAACCGGGCTGTGGTGGACTCCATGTCCCATGGAGCCACGGGGGAGACTGAGGAAGGACCCACGGCCAGGGAGACTGCCCCCAGGCGCCCCGGGGAAGGAACTGCACTGTCCATGGTGGCTCCCCCCGGGACGTATGCAGCAGAGGCTTCCCGGCCTGGCATGGGACCCGGCTGTCCGTCACAGTTTATAACGACTTTCAGTTTAAGCAGAAATCCTGTGATTCCACATCAATGATATTTTAAAGCTATGATGTTACTATCAATTGTATGAGGTTCGCAGGTGATATTGTGATCTGTAGTGAGAGTAGACAGCAGGTTGCGACAAACCTGGAGAGGTGGAGGTACACACTGGAGAAAAGGGGAATGTAAGTCAGGAGGAGTTAGATGGAGTACATGTGTGGGAAGGTGGTGGAAGGCTGCAACTGCAAGGAGCAGAGATGCTGAAGGTAGATGAATTTAAATACTTGGGTTCAACAGTCCAATGCAGCAGAGAGATGAATTAGAGAATGCAGGCAGAGTGGACTGGGTGGTGAAGGCAGAAGGGATTTGTGATAGAAGAGTACCTGCGAGAGCGAAAGGGACGGTCTATGAAATGATAGTTTGACCATCTATGTTGTATGGTTTGGAGACGGTGGCACTGACGAAAAGATGGGAGACAGAGCTGGAAGTGGCGGAGTTGATGATGCTATGATTTTCACTTTGAGTAACAAGGGTAGACAGGAATAGGAATGAGTATATTAGAGGGGCAACACAAGTATGAAAGTTTGGTGAAAATTGAGAGAGGCTAGATTGAGGTGGTTTGGGCACTTGCAGAGGAAAGATAAAGGGTACATCAGAAAATGAATGTTGAGGATGGAACTGCTAGGCAAAAGGAAAAGAGGAAGGCCAAAGAGGAAGTTTATGAATGTGGTGAGAGAGGACATGGAGGCAGTTGATGTGGCAGAAAATAATGTAAAAGACAGGGATAGATGGAGAGGGACAATCTGCTGTTGCAACCGCTAAATGGAAGAAGCTGAAAGAAGAAGAAGAGGACTTAGTTAGCGGCTGAGAAGGGGGATGTGGAATTTTCATCTATCCATACAAAATTTCACAATGGCAGGTTTGACCTACCGTAGGTATGATAAAGTCTTAAAGAAATAAACTATGACAAACCTCTAAATGTGAAGATGGTTTCAAAAAATGAGAGTGGATTAAAAATATACACCATTTAATATTGGAGCATGTCATATAAAAAATTAAATGTAATAGGATAATTAACCAATCCCTGGATTCAATAAGAAAGGAAACGAGAAAGAAATTACAAGAAAATGGTAACCAGTGAATAAGCAGTACAGGCAAAAAGCAAAGTTAAAAGTGCCAAAACACAGTAAGAGATGACAATTCCTGAAAATAATAAAATGAATCCATAGATGTTCTTTTAGTATTTATTTATAAGGGAATGCTCAATGTGGTCAGTAACATGCCATAATATGTAGAAAATCCTAAGGGCTCTACCAAGGAAACTGAAAGAAAAACAAATCAAGCCAGCCATATTTATTAAAGAGTGATCAATATAATATAATATCCGTCCATCCGTTATCCAACCCACTATATCCTAACTACAGGGTCATGGGGGTCTGCTGGAGCCAATCCCAGCCAAAACAGGGCACAAGGCAGGAAACAAACCCCGGGCAGGGAGCCAGCCCACTGCAGATAATATAATTTAATATAATAAAATCCATTCAAATCCACTTAGGGGTCTGGAATAGTGGGCAGTATAATCAGCCCTTGATGTGGCACCAGTCAATGGGGTGGCTCACACACACATATTCACACTTACAGTCAGTCTAACACTGATGTGTTTAGTGATGTGTGAGGAAAGCCCATGTAGACATGTGGAGAAAGTGAAAACTCCACACAGATAACCACTGGGCGTGGAATTCAAACCCCAGGTGCTAGATTCAGCACTAACCACTATGCCACCATACCTATAATATAATATAATATAATATAATATAATATAATATAATATAATATAATATCCAAAAACGGAATATGGGTTTTCATAGTCCTATTGTGTCTAAAGGCCTACCATGCTAATTAAGTGATGAATGAGCATCAAAGGAAAAGATAATAAACCTACCCAGTAAGGGCATATCCGAAAAATGTCAATATAAGCATAGATAATGAATGTTGTTTGTAAAGTGTTCGTGTCATGCAGTGCACAGAAAAAGGTGGAACTAGCTAAAATACACAAAGCATTAGACTATTTAGCAAGACATTTTTCTAATTTACTAGCACTCAGAGTGGGCATTAACAAAAGTCATTACTGGGGTTGCCTCTTTCTCTAACTTATATTAATAACATAACACAATATTATCATACATGCATAAGTCAATTCAGGGACATATTGAGCCTATCTTGGGCAACACTGTTTGCAAGTCAGGGACTAATGTAGGGAATATGAAAACCACTTCAGCCAGTGTTCTGAAAGAAGATACATAATATTGTTCTTTACAGAGCTTCCAGGCAATCTTACAATTTGCAGGTTCTCCTGACCTGTCAGTTTAAACTTAAGAGTAGCAGACTTACTGTACAACGCTCTGATTTCACCACTGTTTTAAGAGGCAGTGTTGTGCGGAGAGTGTATCTCTTTCTTGGTTTGGGATTCATCTGACTTAATCATGGGAATTTCTGCTCACAGTTCAATAAAATGAGCTTGCATAGAAGTATTCACTGCTCGTATGCTCCAAAAGAAGGCCCTTGATCATCACCTAATATGTGGAATTTAACTTGCTGGTGTCTACTGGAGGTTATGGTGAATTCGTTGATGAGTCAAAGGCTTCAGAATGATTTCTTTGTGCTAAATGGGACATTTTAATTAAAGAAGTAGTTGTCATTGAGACAAAAAAACAAGATTTATCTGAACACTTTTGAAATTTTAACTTCTGTACTGTTAAGAAGAAAAAGACAGTTATTGGTGCTCACTGTCTGTCTTGAACATTTTTATCAAATTAAGTCATACATTGTTTGAATTAATATCCCATTCCCATAAAAGCACTGCTATAAAAGGTTTACCTGTCCTCTGATAGTAATCTCATCCATTTATGTATTTATTTGTCTACTTCTCTCTAGATAAAAATATGACCACTTTGCTGTTGCTAATTGTGTATCTCCGCTTTGTGGCCACAGAAATATCCATCGAACTCTCTGGTAAGTCTTATTAACATTTCAGTCTAATTTTTGCTATATTCCCTTTTTGTATCAACCTAATTACATAGGTTTGAATACACAATTTAAAGCCTATTACTGTATGTCTGATGTACATTATGTATGTTTTGGTGTTTATCTAACATGATTTACATTGGATATCTTTAAAATTGTCATCCACTCTTCTTGCTATTATCTTTTTTATAGTTTCTGGCAGTGAGCTTTCAGTTAACATTCCTGATCCACCAGTTCTTCAACCTCTGCTGGGTGGTACTCTTGTCATACCTTGTTACTTTAAGGACAGTACCACTCATGATCCTGGTACAACCACCACTTCCCCTCTCTCACCTTGGATCAAGTGGAGCTTTATTTCAGAAGACAGTGAGAAAGTTATTCTGGTAGCCACAGAAGGACAGGTGCGAGTCACAGCTGATTACCTGGACAGAGTTACCTTAGCCAATTACCCTGGCAAGCCAATAGATGCTACACTTAAGATCAGTGAGCTGCGCTCCAGTGACTCTGGGATTTATCGCTGTGAAGTAATGAAGGGAATTGAGGACAGCCAGGACACTGTGACAGTAGAGGTCAAAGGTAAGCATCTGTGTTCTAGACAAGTCAAAACATAAAATAAAGACTATATAAAAGATATAATTAATCATACAAATGTTGTACTGATCATGTTAATGGAAAAATAGCTCCACTTGATATGAACTGTTTGCAGTTAACTAATATGATAGCCAATTAATAATATTTTGAACACACAAAATATTTCATACTTGTAAAACAATCTAGTTGAATAACTTTATTTAACTTAACCATTACACAAAACAAATATCAATGAAAATGTTTGGAACACTAGAGGGTGCTGTACATTTATAATCATTTAAAGCTCAAAATGAAACTCAGTCATTTCATTTCCAGCATAAAATAGAGGATCCATTCCTATAGGGACATCTCCTAAAGTATTCTCCACCTGTAAAAAATAAATATATAATAATAGATTTGATCGATTGTTCTTTCCACTTTCTGACTTCCTTATCCAGTTCAGGTTTTGGATCTCTATCCTGACAGCAAGATGGGAGCCAGCCCTGGAACAACCCTGGACCAGAGGCCAGTCCCTTACAATGTGCAATCACACATGCGACCACATTCATTTAGACATTTGAGAGTAATCAATTAACCTAATACATTTTGGGACAGAGTAAAAAAAATGATACAGGTGGAAAGAGAACATACAAAATCCAAATATGGAGTGTGGATGGGAACCCAGGACTTTGGACCTGTGAGGAAGCAGTGCAGCTCACATCCTTAAAGTACAACCCCAAAATATGGTTATATTTAAATCTGAATTAAGTCAATAAATTCAATATGAAGAAAGAATTTAAATTACAAAATCCTCAAAAGGCAAGAAACCTGTTCATGACTGTAGAAGTAGATTACCCTCATATTTCAATCTTTTAACAGCACCAGAAAGCATGATCCCTTGCGTCTCCTGTCCTTACTGTTTATTTCTCTCTCAATAGCAGCATTCGCAATGGAAAATTTGATGTGATGATCCATTTTGATGTGATGAGTGAAAAAAGCTTAAGTAAATGATATATCTAGGGAAACTCCATGCAACAATTCATCCATCCATCCTCTTCCGCTTATCCGAGGTCGGGTCGTGGGGGCAGCAGCTTAAGCAGAGAGGCCCAGACTTCCCTCTCCCGGCCACTTCTTCCAGCTCTTCCGGGAGAATCCCAAGGCGTTCCCAGGCCAGCCGGGAGACATAGTCCCTCCAGCGTGTCCTGGTTCTTCCCCGGGGCCTCCTCCCGGTTGGACGTGCCCGGAACACCTCACCAGGGAGGCGTCCAGGAGGCATCCTGATCAGATGCCCAAGCCACCTCATCTGACTCCTCTTGATGCGGAGGAGCAGCGGTTCTACTCTGAGCCCCTCCCGGATGACTGAGCTTCTCACTCTATCTTTAAGGGAAAGCCCAGACACCCTGCGGAGGAAACTCATTTCAGCCGCTTGTATTCGCGATCTCTTTCTTTCGGTCACTACCCATAGCTCATGACCATAGGTGAGGGTAGGAGCGTAGATCGACTGGTAAATTGAGAGCTTTGCCTTACGGCTCAGCTCCTTTTTCACCACGACAGACCGATGCAGAGCCCGCATCACTGCGGATGCCGCACCGATCCGCCTGTTGATCTCACGCTCCATTCTTCCCTCACTCGTGAACAAGACCCCGAGACACACACAGGCGTGCGAGAGAGACACACACACACAGGCGCGTGAGAGAGAGACTTGAGACGTTGATAATTATGTGGCGTATGCTACGCTGCAGGTTGGCTAGTTCTATATAATTACTAGGTACACTTGCGCATAAATAAAATTGTAAAACCGTAGTGTCAAGAAGATACATCATTTTAACAACCACAGGTTAGATGCATAAATGATCAAATGTGTGAAGCAAACATAAGGGTTGTAGATGATGACATAAAATTCTAAGATAAATTTGGCAATTTTGCAGGTTTTTGCTTATTTCCTATGGTTAGTTATTTGACAGGTGTCTGTTAAGATGACACATTCTAAAAAAATAAAGCAGTGTTTCTCCATTCATCTGATGTTGATGAAACTGATGAGGTTAGTATCAGACAAGGCCACACACTGTCCAATCACACCCACTCTTTTCCAGCAACAAAGATAATGTTGTACTCAGGTGAATTACTGAGATCACAGAAGTCTCTACTTGAGGAAATTGAGCTTTGTACAACATATGAGACAGTAAACATAGCTTGGCCTGAATCTTTAAATACTTGTTGCTTCTGTTACTTTTTTGCTTTACAATCCACAGTATTGTATATGTCAGTAATTTTTTTTTGATGTTTATAATATATGAATTTCTCAGACCTCAGTGGCTACTCTAAGCAGTGAAACTTCTTGGTCCTGAAGTCTCTTTGTCTTATATTTGCAATACATGTTTAGTAAGTCCTAAACTGCTTGTACTTGCCAGTTCAAAATATGGAGTAAACATTCTATCTACCCAGGACATTCACCATTCCTGTCCCCTAAGAAGGTTTAGGGACAATCCAAAACCATTCTTTGGACTTCAATGTGCACCACTGTCTATCCAGTAAATTTGAATATCCTACAATATAAGGCTATCTATATATATAGATATATATCTAAGGCCAAAGTCATACCCATTTTACTGGGCACCATTTAACAGCATAACCAAATGTATTTCATTGTACAAAATGAGGTAACAAAGTGGTTACTTATTTCTAATTAATGTTATCTTTCAGTTTGCCATTGCCTAACTCTATAGTAATTCTTTTTGAAAGGGATTGTTTTTCACTACCGAGCTATCTCAAGCCGTTACACCCTGAACTTTGAGAATGCCAAGAAGGCGTGCATTCAGAACAGTGCCATCATTGCTACAGCAGAGCAGCTGCAGGCAGCTTATGATGATGGCTTTCATCAGTGTGATGCTGGCTGGCTAGCAGACCAAACTGTGAGGTGAGCATTCTTAATATTCACTGAAGTTTTCTTTTTCCATGAGAATCTTTAATTCTTACTTGAAGCTCTTGATTACATTAATGTACAAAATTATCATTCCTAGTTAGGGTGATTTTGGATAATATTTACTTTTATTAAAAAATTAAATGCTTAAATGAGTGGTCAACCCAAAATGATACTTTTATATATTACTTCCCCATGTAGTTTGTAGTGATGGTTAAGAAAAATCTTATCTTATGTTTTCATGCAGAACGGGGATGATGATTTTTGTTTCTGATAGATTGTTTTCTAATGATTCTTAAAGAATAGGAGTCTACGATGATCAACACTGGACAACAGCAAACAATATCAAATATGTACATGAAAACATGAGACATACTAATGTTACCCTTGCGAGAGGACGAGAATGTGTGGAGAATTTAGTGGTCTAAGGTGTGAGAGTTAATTAAATGATGAATTTTGGTGGGTTTTTTTTTTTGATTTTTGTGTCTGGGAAAATTTACTTGTACTCTCTTGTTCTTTTTCTTGTTCAAATTACCGTCAGTGAGACGGAGCAGTAAGCAGTAGCAGACACCGGCAATAGCGGAAACTAGACAGTCTGTAAGTAAATAACTGGTTTTGTAGCGTCAAATACTTTAAAATTACATTTATATCTTACTGTAAAAAAGGTCAAGACATATAAAGAATAATTGGACAGAGTACCATTAGCACTTGTACAGTTAATCGTTTATGCTAGTAGAAAGCGAGGGCACAAGTGTTCTTAAGTAAGAAAACGTTCATTTTAGGTACAGGTAGTTGGCTGACTTCTAAGCAGTTAAGAGACGGGCTCCACAGTACATAGACAGGCATTTAGTCAGAGAATAATGAAATAACTACCTGCAGATGTTCAGTAAGTGAGTTTTCTTAGTAAGTAGGATAAAGTGTATAAAACGTTTATTGGATTAAACAGCAGTCTGGAAAGTAGAGTAAGTAAGAGAGCGACAGTGCAAGAATTCACTAATACGAAGGACAGACAATGTGAGTGGTGAGCTTTTAAGTAAGGAATAAGAGGGACACAAAGTTAGGAGAACAGACAGAGAAAAGTCAACATAATCTCAAAGAAAGACAAGCAGCAGGCAGTCAATGGGGGAATGTTACAGGAGCTTAAGGAGCCAGAAGGAGGAAAATAACTGTAGCAGTTCTTTAATCAATTTTTTAGCTTTTTAGTTTTACCATTTAAGTTAAATCATTTAATTTTAATAAGAAATTGAGCAGTTTTAGTAATCCAAAGTCAGTTTTTAACAATGAGACCAGCACACTGCAAGTCCTGTTGGAGGTTGGTCTTTTTGGAGTTATGGCTTAGAGGAACCAATCCCCCTTAAAGGCTACATCTGTGGGAGATGCTGATCCAGCACCTCAAGTGCATAGTCATGGAGGTTTCTCATGGAGGTTTGCTACAGAGACAGCGCATCCCACTTGGTGTGTTGCCTTCTAGGTGCACAGGTGGGAGACCTCCAGTTGTCATTGTCTATGCTGGAAAAAATGACATACATAAGGGTACTCTGTCAGTTCTGCAGTCCAAATTTAAAGAGTTATAGTAAGTGCTAGCCTGAGGAGCAGAACTGAAAAGGTAGTCTTCCCCGAAGCTATGCCTATGCCGTGTGCAAAGTCCAGGTAAGACTGTGGAGATTAGAAGGCTTAATGCGGGGCTCAAATCTTGGTGTAAGGTAGAAGGGTATAGATTTAGGATATTTGGGACTCCGTTTGGAACAGATGGGATCTGTTCCGCTGCAATGGGTTACATCTAAACTGGAGGGGCACTAATATGTTGGGTAGGAGTATGAGTAGGTTAGTCAAGGATTGTTTAAACTAGGGAGTTTGAGGCAGGTGGGATTTAGAACTGTGCATAAAGGAGCAAACAATTGTATAAAAATAAATATACATAGTAACATAAATTCTAACTAAAAGTTTAAGTGCAAATGGTAAAATGTGTAACACATAAAAAATAGTTTTCCTTAATGCTAGAAGCATCAAAAATAAAACAAGTGAGATAGAGTTGTATGTAGTTAAGCATAATTCTGATATTATAGCAATAACAAAGACTTGCTAAATAACAAAGATGCGGATGAATATAAAATAAAGATGCACTTTTTAAAGAAGGATAGACAGAACAGAAATGGAGGTGGGATTGCCGTTTTTGTTAAACAGAATTTAGTTGCAAGTCCTGTACAGTTGGACGATGGGCCCCATCTTAATGTGGACAAGTGGTTTCGCTTGGAAAGCATTAGGGAAAGAGGTCTTATTTTATGAGTTTGTTATAGACAGCCAAATGCAGACAGTAATTTCCATACACATCTTAATATTATCAAAAGAGCACATTTACAGGGAGATAAAATAGATGTTGAGGATTTTAACTACCTAAATATTAACTGGGCTAACCTTCCAAACAGTGAAGCACATGAGTTTTTAGAAGTAATCCATGACTGTTATTTAACACAATATGTTAAAGCACTAACACAGGGGATGGGAGGGGATGAAGCACCTGTCTGGATTTTGTATTTTGTAATAGTCAGAATAGATTTGAGCATGTAAAGGCGATTGAGCCACTAGGGTCAAGTGACCATAGCATTTTAAAATTTTGTGTTTTGTATGAGTGAGGATGCAAAGACCAAGTTTATCTTTGGCTGGGCAAATTTTAAACAGATGCGACCAAGTCTAAGGGGGATGGACTGGGATAACCTTTTAAGTGTAGAGGCAATCACGAAGTGGAACAGGTTTAAAAATGTTTTACCCATAATGCAGGACAAGTATGTACTTAAATTTGGAATTCATACAAAATTTAAAAAATTTCCACAGTGGGTTAATAATGAGTTAAAAAAGAAGCTGCAAAAGAAAAAGCAGCTGTAAAAGGCATGGAATGTGTATTAAAGGATGTATGAGAGTATGAGGGCAAACGTTAAGAAGAATATTAGAGAAGCTAAAAGGCAGTTAGAAAGGAATACAGTAATCCCTCCTCGATCGCGGGTGAAAATCCGCGAAGTAGAAACCATATGTTTGTATGGTTATTTTTATATATTTTAAGCCCTAATAAACTCTCCCACCCTGTTAACATTATTAGAGCCCTCTAGACATGAAATAACACCCTTTAGTCAAAAGTTTAAACTGTGCTCCATGACAAGACAGAGATGACAGTTCTTTCTCACAATTAAAAGAATGCAAATAGATCTTCACTTCAAACAAGCACCGTCAGGAGCAGAGAATGTCAGAGAGAGCGCTCGCTAAGAAAAGCAAACAATCAAAAAATCAATACGTGCTGTTGGGCTTTTAAGTATGAGCACCGTAATAAAGCAGCCGCAAAGAAGGGTGCAATGTGAAGGTAGTCTTTCAGCATTTTTTAGAGGAGCGTCCGTATCTTCTAAACAAACAGCCTCTGTGCAAACAGCCCCTCTGCTCACATCTCCTCCGTCAGGAGCAGAGAACGTCAGAGAGACAGAGAGCGAGATTAAAGCAAACAATCAAAAAATCAATACGTGCTTTTGGGCCACCGCGATAAAGCGGCATTTCTTAGAGTAGCGTCCATATCTTCTAGGCAAAGAGCCCCTCTGCTCACACCCCCTCCGTCAGGCGCAGAGAATGTCAGAGAAAGACTGAGAAAAGCAAACAATCCGCTCGGGGAAGCACATCGTATATCATTGAGGAGTTTTATTTAATATGTAATACATGCTCTGATTGGGTAGCTTCTAAGCCATCCGCCAATAGCGTCCCTTGTATGAAATCAACTGGGCAAACAAACTGAGGAAGCGTGTAGCATAAATTAAAAGACCCATTGTCCACAGAAATCCGCGAACCAGCGAAAAATCCGTGATATATATTTAGATATGCTTACATTTAAAATCAGCGATGGAGTAAAGCCGCGAAAGTCGAAGCGCGATATAGCGAGGGATTACTGTATAGAAGATAAGGTGAAAGACGACCCAAAGAGATTCTGTCAGTATTTTAGTAGTAAAAGAAAAGACAAGGACAAAGTGAAGTGCATCAGGAATAGTAAAGGGGAATTACAAATTACAGACAGTGAATTAGCAGGTGCTGTAAACTATGCTTCAGAAATTTTAGAGGGAGAAGTACTGCTTAGATTAAATAGGCTGACATCAAACAACAGACTAGGACCAGATGATATTTACCCTTGAGTTTTAAAGGAGGCTAGCAAGTACATATATAAACCCTTGGCCATATTTTTAGGAAGTCACTGCACACTGGCGAATTTGGAAAATGGCAAATATAATCCCATTATATAAAAAGAGTGAACAGGTAGGTCAAAGCAACTATAGACCAGTAAGCATAATGTGCATCCCAGGTAAAATAATGGAAGGAATTATTAAGGAACAGATTGAAGCCTTTTACGTTTAAGCAAAAGGAGATTAAGAGGAGATATAATTGAAGTGTTTAGAATTATGAAAGGAATTTGTACAGTGACTTTAAAATGAGTTCAGCATGAACAAAGGGACACAGATGGAAACTTATTAAGTGTAAATTTCACACAAACAGTGGGAAGTTTTTTCTTTACACAGGGAACCACAGACATGTGGAATAAGATAGCAGGTAGTGTTGTAGACAGTAAGACTTTAAGGACCTTCAAAACTAGACTTGGTTATTTTGGAAGAATTAAGGGAATAGGACTGCTGCGCTTTGTTGGACTGAATGGACTCTTCTCGTCTAGATTGTTCAAATGTTCTAATATCTTGTCATCCAGTCAAATGTTTACAATGTCCCAGAAACGTGTATTTTTAATAAAATATTGTTAAATAAACCACTTCTGTAAAATGACATTTTGGCTAAAAATGAAGTGCCCTTAAACACAAACAAGCATTTGAATTGTAGACTTCTGTCTCGTTGTTACATTTATAGTCATATGTACAATTGGAGTACTGCATCTCTGATTTTCACAAATATTAGAAGTATTCTATTCTGATATTTTCACTGGCTTTTCTTTAACTGTGAATCTTTTGTTGTACTCGTCTCTCTATGTAATGCTGTTAATATTGATTGAAGTGTAATGTTAGCCAATGAATAAGCTATTTCTGGGCTAGACTCGTGACCAGAGAATGCGGTGGACAGGTCTTCAATTCACATACTTGGTCCCATTTGAGTATTCCATTTTTATTAACGAAAATTTTTTCTGGAAGTAGTTTTTTATTTTAAATTATTTTACTAAAAATACGTATGTTTGGGATGTGAGCATATGATTGTTTGACTTGACATGTGGGTTATGTCACACAAGTAAACCGAGATATATTCATAGATGTTTTTATATTGCTTGCTGTTTCCAGTGTTGGTCACAATGGATGCCTATTCTTTTGGAAACTTTGTTGTCACAGTTGTGGTTTAAACCATGACATTAAAAAGTTTCTTAACCCCTAACTACAATCTACATGGGATAAGTAAAATATACAGAATACAATTATTTTTCGGTAGAGTAACATATATAGAATTCAGCTCTACTTTTTGCTGTAATTCTGACAGGTACCCAATTCATAGTCCTCGGGAAGGCTGCTATGGTGACAAGGATGAATTCCCTGGTGTGCGTACTTACGGAATCCGTGAAGTTGATGAGACATATGATGTTTACTGTTTTGCAGAAGAGATGACAGGTATAAATATACATTGAAATGTTCTGTCAACTTTCTGAAACAGTTTCTTATGGGTAATAAAGAATAAGGTTCAAGATATTTTCTATACTTTCTTTTCTATACTTTCTTTGTTCCATATAGCATGATATACTACGTACTTGATATATAAGCTTTGTACTTTGCTTGTCCAGATCTCTCTGATTTAACTAAAATGTACTGATCAGGAAAGTACTTTACTTTGGCTTTTAATGAATAATACCACACAGTTTATAATTATTGTGGTACATGAAAATACAATATAGTACTTAAACTTGATGATAATAAAGATAAATCAAAGGTTGAAAATACCTTAAGCATTTTGTTTAGAATTCATTAGCTAAGGAACAGGTTTAAAGGCCAAGATAGTGATTTTAGACACCTGTAACATGTAAGGATCAGTTTCATCTGAAAAGTGAATGGATCGGCCCAATGTTCCATTACAGCTATAATAAGACAAACAGAAGTGTGGGAATTTTAATCCATAAAACAATCCCCACTGTAGCAACAAATATAGTATCTAATCCTAAAGATTGCTACTTCTTGGTGGTAGGAACATATTACATTCTAAAGTAATTCTTGTAAAATTATTGGTTACAGGTATTTGAAAAAAAAATGTCTTCCAATAGGATGGTATCTTGTCCACAAGCATTTTGTTCCTGTCTGGAAACTACTGCTTCTTGGATACACTCTGACTCTCTCCTATCCCGGAATAAGCAAGCAATAAATGAATTAATGACTAGGATAGAAGTCCCCAAGATTCTTACTGTGTCTGACTTTGTCTTCATCTCTTCCACTGTCAACTGGCCATAGTTCAAAACCTTATGTGTACAGTATAAATGCTGTATTTAGTTATGAGTATAATCTTTACTTGCTTTTTCCTGATAATTTGGCACAGCACTCTATGCCTGCATTTATTGAAGAGCACCGCGGAAAAACAAAATTGTATTGTATAGGCTATCTGTACATAACTAGCAAGGTTTGAAAATGGTTTCAGTGTTGTGTTGTGAGTTGAAGAGGTCATGACGTTTAATATATTTTAAGACCTCATTTGTTGCAGTCAGAGTATGCGCATGCTTTTTGCTGTAGAATGTTAAGTACAATATTCCTTTATTGGAATCAAGAGATATCGATAATAACATTAATGGAAATATATTTTATTTTGGAGATCTTTTCATAGGTTTATATAGTTATTATTGTCATATGCAGAGATTTCAGTTAAATTATTACTATGTGCAAATCAATATGCAACATGTCACAACTCTCTGGTGCCATTATTATTGAGTATAACTACTTTATTTAGAAACATCTGTTTTCCTTACCAGAAAAATATCATAATCTAGGAGCAACTAACTATATAACAAACAACAAATTATATGCTAAACATGGTGTTAAAAAAATGATTTTCCTTGTTTTAATGTTATACAGTTTGAAATCACTTTCTTTTACTTTGTGTTTAAACTAATCTGTATTTTTGAGTGCTTCATATAAAAACTGTAATTTGTTTTTAACCTGTATTATAGCGCTTTGAGCCTACATTCAGTGAAGAGCACTACATATAAATAAATTGAATTGGATTCACAAAATGATTTCTGCATCTGACCAGTGGTTGACACTAAAGTTGTGCCTAGGATACACTACACAATTTAAAAAAGTACAAGATATTGTCAGGAATAAACTCATATCTTTAAAACTGAACAATAAACCAATAAATTAAGTTTATTATACACATTTCAGCTTGCTTCCCATTGTTTGACTGTAGGCCATGTGCAGGCCTACAAACTGTGTAATGATGCTAAAATTATGAAGCACTCAGTAACCAGTACACATTTTGAACTCAGATGTGTTTGTACGCATTCAGATTGGAGTGGATATTGTTTAGTCATGTAGGCTTCCAGTTGACACTTGTACACATTCTCTTAATTAATTTATTTCACCAGATTGTATTGCTTTTAGGAGAAAACTACCAGAAATCCTGAAAATATATCTTTTGATGGGTATTTCCACTGCACAACTCATTTAATACACTGTAGTAAAATCACTATATTAAAAAATAGTTGTATGTTATGTATGCTTATATACACCAAAGGGAAAAAAAACAATGCCCTTCACAAGTCTATATGCTTATGTTTCACCTTTGAAATACTATAAGTCACTTCTCCGTGTTTTTTCTCTATTGAGCTGTGAAATTCATAGACATTCCTGGAGATTACTTTGGTAGAAGTAGGTAGCATTTGAATATGAAAGCAGACGGTATAAAGTAAACTATTAATAGATCCTTTCCCTCTTCTGCATTATGTAAGTGTACTTAGTAAATATGCGTTTAGTTTTGTTTGTGCAAGGAAATGAAAGGAACATTTAAAGTATTATTATTTTACTTTATAAGCTGAAGTGATCTGTTTAGATTTCAACATTTTTTATGTCACAATGCATGACATGGCAGTGTAAAGGTTGTCCAAAGAATGACAAAGAGACAATGGAAAGGTTTGGGGCAGCCACCCATATAATATTTCCCGGCGGCAAAATCTATCAAAAAGAACAGACATGTTCACACAACTGAGTCCAAAACAGAACTGACTCGCTGCCTTAAAATGGTTGCCTTTAAATGCAAGTAGAGGAAGTGATGTCATCAGGGCCGGAACCAACAGGGATGCAGCTGCCACACCTGCAAAACCCTCACCTGCTGGTCTGGGGAAACCCCAGTTTTCTCTGGGACCTTGGCTCCAGCAGGTAGGGCAGCTCTCTCTTGCGAGAGAACATAATAAGTCCCTGTCGCTTCCCCCACAGAGAACAGCCTACGTCCGTGTGTCCCATCAACACTCTCCCTGTGTATTTTACGTGGCCCGGAACTAGACAAAGGAAGCGGAGTCTGCACAGGTTCTTTCCGAAATCCGGTACAAACTCTCCTCCCGGAAACCTGGCCCCGGTACTCTCCCACCTGGTCATAATTCAGGTCCAGTCCCGTTTCCTTCTGGGTTTCTTCCATACTGCCGGCTACGCCACTATCACAAGAATGACAAAGAGACATTGGAAAGGTTTGGGGCAGCCACCTGTATAATATTTCTCGGCTGCAAAATCTATCAAAAAGAACAGACATGTTCACACGACTGAGTCCAAAACAGAACTAACTTTCTGCCTTAAAATGCAAGTAGAGGAAATGATGTCATCAGGGCTGGAACCGGCAGTGACGTCATTGGTTGCCCCGAAACTGGGTGGGACTTCCCAAGAATGGTGTGCAAGGAATTGAGAGAGGGAATCAGTGCACTTCACCGCCCCCTGGTCAAGTGTGGAATTACTTTTATTCAAACCCTTTAGTTGTCCCCTAATTGCGCGTGTGTGACAAGGTCAACAATGTGGGCTTATAGCTGTGATGCGCTGGGCTCATAGTCACAGTCTGTGTTAAGTCTGTGTTTTATTTATGTGTATATTTTCTCCGAGTATTCTACTTCCTAACATGTGCATCATAGTATAAATGATCCTCTTTGGGAAAGCTTGGGAGTGCATGTATCACTGCGCAATGCAAAGGACTGGTGTCCATTCCATAGGTGGATTTTACCTTTTATCTGGTGCAAATGGGATTGGTTTCCTCATTACAAACATGTAACTGACAAAATGGCTTATAAGCAAATGGATGTATGGATGATATTTTTATCTCTAAACAGCACACTTTTCTTGTTTCAGGGGAAGTGTTCTACTCCACATCTCCAGACAAGTTCTCATTTGCTGAAGCAGAGGAGCAGTGTAATAAGCTTGGGGCCCAACTAGCAACTACAGGACAGTTGTATTTGGCTTGGCAAAGGGGAATGGATGTCTGTAGTGCGGGCTGGCTCTCTGATCAAAGTGTACGCTATCCGATATCTAAATCCAGACAAAACTGTGGAGGATTTCTTGTGGGAGTCAGAACTGTCTATCGGTTTTTGAATCAGACTGGTTATCCCTCTCCCGAATCTCGCTATGATGCCATCTGCTATCAAGGTATGAATATTCTTGTACAAACAGTTTTATTTGGGACTGTCTTACTGTGCATATTTTATAAAAAAATATATTTATCTCATGTGATCTGCCCATCAAAAAAAAAATCACTAATCTGAGTATATGTCCTCCAGAGATCTTTTCATTGTGTTACTTAATACAACAGCTCTGATAGTTCTGATTCACCGAACTTATCTATTTATTAATTACAAATTTACAACCTACAAAGCATAGTACTGTATAATATTTTTAAAGTCACTTATTTCAATTCTGGGTATATAAATCAGCAGGGCTAACCACTCAATTAATGTTTCACTCCATTTGCAGTCTATTACATGACAAGGTAAAATCCACATAGAAGTCAAATCCACCACCTTAGTGCTGTCTGTCTGCACTCCATATTACCAAAACTACAAGAAAGATCTTATTATTTTATCTGTCTTGTACTTTAAAATAAACTGCATCAGTCCTGGTGTCTATATAAACACAGGGAATTCCAGTTTCTGTATTAAATCTTGTCTGAAGAAGGGCCTGAGTTGCCTCGAAAGCTTGTATATTGTAATCTTTTTAGTTAGCCAATAAAAGGTGTCATTTTGTTTCACGTCTCACTACATAGCAGACAATAAAGAATTGTCAGGTTATATCTAGATACTGTATGTAAAACACAGTAAACAGTATTGTATTTATATATCTTAAAAAGAGTAAACAATATTATATTTATTAATCTAACATATTATGCAATCCAGTTTTCAAGTAGATTTAATAAATAGAAACACTGAGAATTTTACAGATTATTCGGAAATTGGCTGATGTCTCCTAGAAACTAACTCAATTTTTTTAAGGTTGACATGATTGGTAAATGGGTCAAAATTCCCATGACCCTTTGTGTTTAGAAGTAATTCCTGGTTTACATATTAAATGTAATGTTGCTTTTTAATACAAATCGCCTTTAAGTGCATTATTCACTGGGTCATCTTTATCAATGAATTTGAAAATTTTGAAGAACTTGATTAGGTCTTTGACATTCTTTGTTTAGAACTAAAGAGGTTTAAATTCATATTCCTAATGAAGTATGACATGACCTTTAGTCCAGTCATGCACTATTGTGCTCATCTGCGCACAGTTCCATTCTAATAACAGTAGTTCTTTTACTCTTTTCATAATGTAATGAACAGAACTGTTGATGTCACTGCTGGGTCTCACTAGTCTATTGCAGACTCTGAGTATAATGTCTCATGGTTTATATTTAGTAGTTTTTTTTATAGTTCAGGGTTGCAGCAGACTAACAGAATTTCCTTAAGAGGATTTTGCTTATCTAAAGAGTCAATATGTGGTCATATAATCATAAGCTTCTTTGTACATGTTTTCTTACCTGAAATATTGTTTTATGAGTGCTAAGGTTTGTGAAATGCCTCAGTGACTAAACATAGCAGATCATGAATCCATTCTAACACTAATTTGAAAATCGGGTCGGGGAGTAAAAAATTCTAACCGGTAATTTTATGGATTTAGACGCTGACGTTTGAGCTGATTGAATTAGATTTAAATACTTAAGAGAGGCAGAAATTACTATGGAACCTAAAAATGTGTCTAGTGGAGTGATAGGTTCTGGATCAGACTGACTTTGATCACCATTAAAGGCATGCAACAGAGCATTGGCCTTACTTTTATTTTTGCCAGACCAGATACCTATATTATAGTTCTGTTTATCTGTGGATAGTGTTTTGGAGAAAAGTACACAGAGGTGAGTTGGAGAGATAAAGTATATAAACAGTTTTGCAAAAGCATTGCCCCCATGCCAACACTAGATGCATCTATTTCTACTGTCAAAAGAATGACAGAAGAACCACGAAAAGGTTTGGGGCAGCTTACCGTGTACTTGAACCCAGCTGCAAAATTGGTAAATAAATTGTATAGTAGCATACAGACTGGATTTCAAAACAGAACTGACTGGGTGAGGTAAAGATGGTGATTTTAACGTAAAGCAGAGGAAGTGATGTCATTGGGGTTGGGACCGGAACCGGAACTGACGTCCTCGGGACTGGAATTGACATCATCGGGGTCGAGACCGGAAGTGGCATTCTCGGGACTGGACATGACGTCTTCAGGATCGGAATTGACGTCATCAGGGTGTGACCGGAAGTGATGTCGTCAGGGTCAGGTGGAATTTCCCAAAACTGGTCTGCAGTGGAAAAAGAGAAAGGATTAGCACACTCCACCACCCCCTGGTCTGTTGTGGAACTGCCCTCATTTAAGCCATTTAGCGCCTCCCATGCACACATGTGACACCACTGTACACTGGAGTGATGTATCAGGGTGTTTAAGAATAGGATCAGTAGTTAACAGGGTTTTAAGATGCTCAAAAGGTTTTCAGTTTCTGGTGTGCATAAATGTTTTGCATGAAATTTTCAGTAATGGTTGAGGAAACTATTGAAATTATTAATGAACCAATGGTAAGAATTTGCAAAACCCATAAATTATTGAACCTTATTAATTCTTTCAGGTATTTTCTAATTTAATATTACAGTTGCTTTTGATTTGCCCATAGCTAGTATCATTATAATAATTTCATACTCCCAAAACAGAACTTGATTTTTGTTAAATTCACATTTCTCTATTTTTATGAATAATACAAATTAGCTTGCAACCATCTCAATAAGTGTTTTACATGGCTGTACTTTTACATGTGCCAAGAATGTCTCTTAAAATGTTATTAACAAGACTGTAACACTGCCGGTGCACTGGCAGGTCTGTAAGGCATTAGCCTGTGTTTTAAATGTTTTGTGGGGAATACCTTTCATGATTTATCACCCTTCCATATTCTGATAAGATTATATGCACTGGACAGTTGTAGTTTACTGGAAACAGTGGATGTAGCAACTTAGTTGAGCAATGAAGAGATGAGAAGGAATGGTTAGTTATTTTTACTGTTATTCTATTTAATTCATAACCGATAACCGATGCAAGGTCTCAAACAACCATCCTTTTTCTCAACAAATGAAAACACCATTACTATAGGAATAGTGACAGAACAATAAAATCACTTGTGTTTCATTTTCCATAGCTTTGGTTTCATGCTTACTAAAAGCATCTATTTTCTTTTTAGAAAGTGGGGAATTAGGTAGTAAATCAATGGGGCAGTCATATTTTTCATGAGGTGGAAGTTCTGGGGAGAGATCATTGCTGAAAACATTGTTGTCTTCAGATTTTACCTCTGAAGGCAAAAGGATTAATATTGGAGGTGTGCAGAGGTTAACATGTAGGCATGTGTGGTGACAATAAGTACTTCTTTGCTTTATATGTTTATTCTTCTAATCGATGCCAGGATTATGCTTTTGTAATCATAGATAGATAGATAGATAGATAGATAGATAGATAGATAGATAGATAGATAGATAGATAGATAGATAGATAGATAGATAGATAGATAGATAGATAGATAGATAGATAGATAGATAGATAGATAGATAGATAGATAGATAGATAGATAGATAGATAGATAGATAGATAGATAGATAGATAGATAGATAGATAGATACTTTATTAATCCCAAGGGGAAATTCACATATCCAGCAGCAGTATACTGATACAAAAACATTATTAAATTAAAGAGTAATAAAAATGCATGAAAAAACAGACAATAACTTTGAATAATGTTAGCATTTACTCTCCCGGGTGGAACTGAAGAGTTGCATAGTGTGAGGGAAGAACGATCTCCTCAGTCTGTCAGTGGAGCAGGATGGTGACAGCAGTCTGTCGGTGAAGCTGCTCCTCTGCCAGGAGATGACACTGTTCAGTGGATGCTGTGGATTCTCCATGATTAACAGGAGTTTGCTTAGTGCCCGTCGCTCTGCTACAGATGTTAAACTGTCCAGCTTTATTCCTACCATAGAATGCCACGTATGAGCTGAGATATGTATGATTGCATTTCAAGAAGGTGACGACTTCTTGATGAAATAACCTGATTTGTAACTGTAGTGGTGGAGAAGTGAATTGATGACACCATTACAATGCACTTCACAAGACTCAAGCTCAAATTTTATATTTTAAAGAAATAGGTTTTATATTAAGTTTCTAGTGTAGTGTCACACTAGTAAAATCCTTGGTTGCATTACAACAGAAGCTTTCTGTCATTTTTAAGTACAGGCACCATAAGTAGACATGTGCAAAAGGTTTGACTACCTAAACTCACTTTCCCAATACTGAAAGAGTATTTGATCTTTTCATCATGTTCCCTACATAAGCATGATTCACTCCTGTGTAGGATGCTGGTATTTCTTTTGCATACGTTTGTTTCATTAAATACCCCATTTTCTTCCCTGATTGTTTATTTCTTATACTAGGGGCAGTACTGCAAAATACAAGTTGTCGTATAGATCAGATGCAAGTTCAGTCATTTGTTCTTGTAAATCTTCCCCCTGCAATTCCCTTATGACCCTATAAACACGTCTCCTATCAGAGTCACTCATTTAATCCATAATTTTGTACCGCTTCAAAGAGAGACAGAAAGGATTTTAAATGCATAAAGGCAGAAAGAAAGACAAGGTCAATAAATGTGCCAAGTTTGTGCTGGGAAATCAAATAGTATTTATATTAGGTTTTGATTATCACAGCTCAAAATATTCATCTTAAATCAAAGTTTAAAGGTAAAAGCAGACATTTAAAAGACAAATGTTCAAACAAAATAAAAGTTTGCTCACAATAGATAACAAAATCTTAATCTTGGTTGATGTATAAGGAGGTGGGTCAAATTTTATACAGTTGTTTTAAATGGCATCATAAGTGGCACACACTTGAATATCTCATTGTAAGATCTTCATGGAAACACATCAACACAAATGATGACTCCATAACAAAACAATAATGGCGTTCCAGCAAGAAACAAAAATAATGCAACTTTTAAAAGCAAATGTTATATTTGGATTCCTTTGAGTACAAATTGCCCAATTAGATTTTTTTTTATTTACAAAAAGTGAGGTTCAAATGCAACTCCGGTGGTTTAGACTCTTCAAGGAATGAGGCTCCAGAGGGCTTCCCCCTATCCCTTTCATAATATAAGCAACCTTCCAGTGGGTGGCTGCAGCAGAGCTACTGCTGCGGAGAGCAGAAAGGAGCTCTGTCTGCTGTTTCAGAGCAGTGTGAAGTTTTTATGGTGGATGGAGTGCCAATCCTTCCACCAACCCCCAAGTTTTTCCCTGCAAATTGCAGGATCACTTGCTGGGCCAGATGCAGTTTAACGTCATACCCAGGACCAATGAACGGAAGGTGACCTCTCAATTAAATATTTCACACAAGGAATGGAACTCAATTCATAACTTGTATTCCTCATTTATCTGTAAAAAGCATGATGTGATTCATCTTATAAGTATACATTTTGTACATCTTTCAAAATTAAAATCTAAAAAATATCAGGAATCTTAACTGTAAACAATGTTACCAAACACTGCCCTCAATTTGACATATATTTAGTTATTGTCCTAAAATAAGACTGGGACTAAGTATTTGTTTTTTTTGGTCAGAAAATTCTAGATTGAAATTTATCCATTTCATATAATGGTATCATTTAGAATTATACCAGATTGGATTAAACTACGAAACAATAAATCTATCTTGATTTTTTATACTAAATTGCTTGCACATCAACATATCTTGCTTAGCTGGAAGAATACTAACCCGCCCTCTGTAACTTAATGGGAAATCAATGTCTTATACTTTAAAATAATAGAAAAAAAATTCTTTTGTGAACAACTTTCCAAAGCTTCTCTGGAATTTAGCAAGAATTCATGTGATTCTAAAAAGACCAGCTTAACTGCCCTTGGTATAATATTTTTCTTAAAACAGTTCAGCTATTTTTTTTAACATCTTACTGTTTGGATTTATGATTGGATTGTGTTCTACATTTTTTAACTTAAGCATGAGTGAAGTCAAGTTAAGTCATGTAGTTTTATTGTCATACCATATTATTGTACAACAGAATTGCAACATATAAAGTATGAAATAACTTTCAGGACCACACTGCAACATATACATAAACACAACCAGAGAACTATACTATACTATACTATACTAAATAGGTACATGAATAGATAGTAATACATTGAAATAGATTGTAATATATAAATAAATAATAACACCTATAGTAAAAGCAGCAGTAGTAGAAAATGTTCTGCATATAAATAAAGCTCTAGGAGCAGATATGAGGGGAGCGGGGCAGAACAGAGTTCAAAGCCCAGAAAGCCAAGGGGTAGAAGATGTTGCAGAGCCTGGCAGAACTGGTCCAGATGCTACTGTACCTTGTGCTAAATGGAAAGGAGGCAAAGTGTTTGTGGGAAGGGTAGGAGCAGTCCTCCACAATACTGTAGGGTTTGTGGACATAACACTTAGTAAAAATGTCTTTAATAGAGAGTAGATATTTCATGATATATATAATATCTGTTGTAGGATCTTGCTGTCTGAGACACTGCAGATCCCAAATCTGACAGTGATGGTACACTAATAGATCGTGGTCAAAATGGAGTTTATCAATGTAAAGACATGAACGGTTTCCCAGATAATATATGCAGCACAATCTGCAAGGGAGACAACATTTAACAAACTTTGCACAAGTTTTTGGAGAAGTTACCATCTTCTGAAAAAAACAGCATTTTCCAGGTGTTATGTTTCTTGAAATGTCTTTTTTCATTACTGCACCTCACTTTTAGCAGTATTTACACATCTCATCAACTTTAAGTTTAGTCAAAATATGTGAGACCATGCCATTCATGTGTATTAGAAAAAATAAGATCCATGGTAATTTCCAGTGATTATATTTATCATGTGGAACTTTGTACAGTTACAGTTTCTCTTTGACTGTCTCCTGCCCATTAACCAATTTATTTAGTTACCACTGAGGTCAATGAGTTTCAGTTTCAGTAATCTTTGGAATAAAATGATGTCAAAGTGCTTTCAGAACTGTGTTGCAAGTAATGTTCATATTTTGCTGTTGTCTAGTTTAATGTTCAAGGAAGATAAATAAATTGGTTTGGCATGATCTTTTTTTTTTGTAAACGTATGCTGATATTTAGGAAATGATTTTCATAAAAGTAGCTTATTTGTTTATTTATGAACGTAGTTTATATTACATAAAATAGAAGTAAGGGTTATCAGTCTAAAATTACTGAGATCAATTTAATTTTCATTCTTCTACAGTATATTGGAGCCACATTTCAAACTTTTCAATCGACTGCCAATTCATCCACATGGATTCATAGAATATTCTAAATAATGATTAGTAAACTGCATGCTGCATTTGTTTCTTGTATCATTCCATTATGTTCAGAGGGTTTTTTTTTTGTCTTCAGGTCCTTTTGCAACTGGCCCAAAAGTGCTTCATTTTTAATTATTAAACTTCAAATGCTGCTAATTGCTGCCAGGAACATTTAATTACTTTTTTAAAATCTTGGGTAATAATGTAGTAGTTCATTTTATTCATGCATTTCTTAATTTCCCCTTTCTTTTTTCAGTTTTTACCCCTTCATTTATGTTCACATTTTGATTGTTTTTGGAATATATTTAAGCAACATTTTAATCAGGATTTCCCCAAAGTAATTAATTTATCTGCCTCGCAGTAAGGAGACCCGTGTTTGCTTCCTGGGTTCTCCCTGCGTGGAGTTTTCTTGTTCTCCCCGTTTCTGAGTGGGTTTCCTCCGGGTGCTCCGGTTTCCTCCCACAGTCCAAAGACATGCTGGTTAGGTGCATTGGCGATTCTATATTGTCCCTAATGTGTGTGTGTGTGTGTGTGTGCGCGCCCTACAGTGGGCTGGCGCCCTGCCCGGGGTTTGTTTTCTGCCTTGCACCCTGTGTTGGCTGGGATTGGCTCCAGCAGACCCCCGTGACTCTGTGGTTGGGATATAGCGGGTTGGATAATGGATGGATGGAATTAATTTATCATTTATAGTACTAATAATTTTGTTTCCCATTCTTTATTTTCCATTTGCTTCTTCCTCCAAAGAGGACTTCTTTGCACAAATTAAATATTTCAGATGCATTGTATCTTTTTTCTTATTCAGAGACCAAACTGTTTGAACTCTAGGCAGAACCATCATACTGTTGCATTGTTGCCATTTTTGGTGTGGAATTTGCACATTCTTTGTGTAGATCTGCAGTGATTCTCATGGTATCACTTGGCTCTCACCTCCATTTCTTCTCCACTTCATTGCTGTAAGACAGTTCACAGCTCTGTTAGCAAGTGTAAAGTAGTGGTTGGCTGTAAAGCAGAAAACACATGCTGTAAGATGGTAATTCCAGGCACTGCCAATTTTCTCAGGATTCTTGATTATAACTTAATTTGCAAATCTTGTACCAAGGAGTTTACTGGTTAATTCCTAGAACTGTCTGCATTAAAAGAGGCTCTTGTCTATCCAGAGGAGAAACATTTATATTTTCAAGATGACATTTCTATTTTTAACTACATTTTTACTATCTGTTTTTGTGTAGCCATTTTTTGTTGCTTCACATTCTTACTTTTTGTTAATTTTATTCACCTATTCTGTTTAAAATTGAAAACACACACATGAGTACTCACAATTCGCAATATAACAATAATTTGTACAGTTTTAGTCTTTAGTCTTCAGTCTTCTAGCAATCAGCACAACAGTAAATGCTGAGTAAGATAAGCTACTTGAATGATTCACTACTGCAGAGTATGAGTTAAACAAAAACAATGAAGAAGTTGATCATTTTAATTTATGCAATTATAGGTTAACATTAAAATTATAATAAGATTACTACAATGGTTAATTTTTTAATGGCTTCTTTTAAAAAGAACACATGGGCACAGACGAAAGCATATTAAAAGTAAATGTTATCATAATAGCGCTTCTTCACACACAACATATTTATGTAGGGTATGTTACCAAGGCCAGATAGGAAACTTCTTAATGACAACTTGAGTTTTTTTGCTTTTTTTTTTATAGTAAAATTAATAGAGACTGACAAACTAGATTGGGTTGAGTAGCATGTTCTTTTGAAAATTCTTCTTATTTTTAATCATACTTCAATTTCTGCTGTTCGGAGGATCGAACACATCTGCTTCTGTTGCTCAAATATAGTGGTATTACAAATGAAGATGTCTATGCATGTATATTGAGAATGAAACAAATCTAGAAATTAATCATTCATTTGCTATGAACATGCTTTAAATTTCATCCTCTAACCTTCCCCCAAAGGTTTATAAGTCAAAGTGTACAAACCTGAATTTACCCATGATCACCATATGTTTACCAAATATATATTGATCCATCCATCCATCCATCCATCCATCCATCCATCCATCCTCTTCCGCTTATCCGAGAACGGGTCACGAGGGCAGCAGCTTGAGTAGAGATACCCAGACTTCCCTCTCCCTGGCCACTTCTTCTAGCTCTTCCAGGGGAATCCTGAGGCATTCCCAGGCCAGCTGAAAGACATAGTCCCTCCAGCGTGTCCTGGGTCTTCCCAGGGGCCTCCTCCCGGTTAGACATGCCCGGAACACCTCACCAGGGAGGCGTCCAGGAGGCATCCTAATCAGATGCCCGAGCCACCTCATCTGACTCCTCTCGATGCGGAGGAGCAGCGGCTCTACTCTGAGCCCCTCCCGGATGACTGAGGTTCTCACCCTATTTTTAAGGGCAAGCCCAGACACCCTGTGGAGGAAACTCATTTCAGCCACTTGTATTTGTGATCTTGTTCTTTCGGTCACTACCCATAGCTCATGACCATAGGTGAGGGTAGGAGCGTAGATCGACTGGTAAATTGAGAACTTTGCCTTACGGCTCAGCTCCTTTTTCACCACGACAGACCGATTCAGAGCCCGCATCACTGTGGATGCCGCACTGATCCGCCTGTCAATCTCACGCTCCATTCTTCCCTCACTCGTGAACAAGACCCCGAGATACTTGAACTCCTCCACTTGGGGCAGGATCTCTCCCCCAACCCTGAGAGGGCACTCCACCCTTTTTCGGCTGAGGACCATGCTCTCGGATTTGGAGGTGCTGATTCTCATCCCAGCCGCTTCACACTCAGCTGCGAACCGATCCAGAGAGAGCTGCAGATCACGGCCTGATGAAGCAAACAGGACAACATCATCTTCAAAAAGCAGTGACCCAATCCTGAGTCCACCAAACTGGACCCCCTCAACGCCCTGGCTGCGCCTAGAAATTCTGTCCATAAAAGTTATGAACAGAATCGGTGACAAAGGGCAGCCCTGGCGGAGCCCAACTGTCACTGGAAATGGGTTTGACTTACTGCCAGCAATGCGGACCAAGCTCTGACACCGGTTTGTACAGGGGCCGAACAGCCCTTATCAGGGGGTCCGGTACCCCATACTTTCGGAGTACCCCCCACAGGATTCCCCGAGGGACACTTTCGAACCCCTTTTCCAATTCCACAAAACACATGTAAACTGGTTGGGCAAACTCCCATGCACCATCTAGAACACTGCTAAGGGTGAAGACCTGGTCCACTGTTCCGCAACCAGGACGAAAACCACACTGTTCCTCCTGAATCCGAGGTTCGACTATCTGAAAGACCCTCCTGTCTAGAACACCCGAATAGACTTTTCCAGGGAGGCTGAGGTGTGTGATATATGTTGAGTTTAACAAAATGTGCCTTTTCGTATTATTAGGATTTAGGAACTTATATCTAAACCCTTTCACTCGTCCCCTGATAGCTTTGCTCACAGTGATTTAGAATTGTTTTAAATATCTCTTTAATGCAGTGCATGCATCTTCATCTACCGTGTCGATTCTTACTGAAAGATGTGTAGCATAGCCACTGATGGAAAGTTTTATCAAAAGATAAGCTTCATTTGGGCAAAATGTTCACATATGGGAGACAGCTGTGTTTTCCTCTATATAGTCTAGATAAAATGTTATTTTTAAAATGATTTACAGATGTTTCCTTGAAGATGCTATCAACATCCTTCAGTAATGGAAGTGTTTTGATACAAATGTTTGTAGTAGCTGAGAAAGGTAAACCTTTCTTGTCCATAATATGTTTTCAGACAAGTATTATGAATGGAAATTATCTTTTAAAAGAGAAGTTTCTTTATGGATTCAAGAGACAATTCATAATAAAATAATCAGTTTAGTTTGGGTCTTGTTTATTATTTCTTTATTTATTCAGCTATGTTATATGGTCAAGCGATGGTGGCACTGACCAAAAAACTGGATATAGAGCTGGAGGTGGCAGAGATTTGCTTTGGGTGTGACAAGGATGGACACGATTAGGAAGTGTACTTCAGAGGGTCGGCTCAGGTTGGACGGTTGGGAGACAAAGTCAGAGAGGCGAGATTGTGTTGGTTTGGACATTTGCAGAGGAGAGATGCTCGGTATATTGGGAGAAGGATGCTAAGGATAGAGCTGCCAGGGAAGAGGAAAAGAGGAAGGCCTAAGAGAAGGTTTATGGATGTGGTGAGAGAGGACATGTAGGTGATGGGTGTGACAGAACAAGATGCAGAGGACAGAAAGATATGGAAAGAGATGATCTGCTGTGGTGGCCCCTATCTGGTGAAGCCGAAAGAAGAAAAAGATTTATTTATTTAAATTTCTGCAATATGATTGGCTGGAATTGTGTACTTGTGCTTGCAATGGTATTTATCTCAACTTGAACACTGACCAGAAAGTCTTCACCTGCCCAAGCCAGAAGAGGGGAGTTTTCATTCCTATTATTGATTTAAGATCTCTTCTATTACAGAGGATGCACTGTCTAACAACCAGCACTTCCTTCTTTTCTGTCACTATACTTTTGACATCTTTTTCTTTATGGGTTTGGAAAATGCTTTTTTTTTGTTGTAGTTCAGCATACCAATTTAAGGTCCTTACATTTTTTGGTGATGGCACTATATGTTTTTTCTTTTCTGTTTTAGCCTCAAAATGTAGTCTGTCTTTTTAATGCATGGGATTAGTTTGTAAACAGTTACAGAGATGATAGATGTACTGTTCTTCAAAACTTTCATATTCTCAATGTTTTGAAGCTGTTTCTCACATGCACAGTTCTTTGTGCACAGCTTTTCCTGATTTCCTTTAATGTATCTTTTAATGTATGTTTTTTTTATGTTTTCCAGACCTGAAGGCCTCAACTGAGGAGTACCCGGCTACTGAAGAGATGACAACTGAGATAGGCAGTGCAGTGTTAACAGTGGAGACCATCACAGAAGTTCCGGAACTGTTCTTTACTAAAACAACCACAGAAAGTGAGGCTATTGGTGAGCACATCACAGCGGAGCCTGTTAATCTCACAGGCATAATAACAGAGGAGTATTTCACTGCCACCACTGAGCCCTTTGAACTCCCTTCCATCACAATAGAAACTGAAACTAACATCACAGCATTGACCCCTGTCCTTATCGAGGAGGGGATAACTACTGAAGTGACTGCATATGAGGTGACTGGAACACCTACTGTCCTAATTCAAGAAGAAGTTGTTTTAGATGCCACTCGCCCACCTGATGCTGCTTCTGTTCTTGTGACTGAACTTGCAGAGAATATCACCAGCATCATTGATGAAGAAACTACAACTGAGATCGATCTTGAAGTTCCTTACCTCCGTCCTACAGGTGAGAGAAAATACAAGAATTAAAATAGAGTGTAATTTAATATTTTAAAGTGTTTTACTTTAGAATACATTAGGTCACTATTTGTTCTTCCTAAAACAGTTTACAATTTAGAACTACGCTAAGTGTAGCATTTAATGCTTGTTAGATTGAAATAGGTTTTGCTGACATGAACCTGTATTAGTCTATTTCTCTATATTTATGTCACATATAAATATCTAAACTATGGCATGTTGGTTAGTGCTGCCCTCTCACCAATTGAGCATCCTGGGTTTGAATTCTACACCCAATCACTGCTTTTGTGAAGCTTTGTTCTTCACATCCCAAATGCATGCATGTTAGGTTAGTTGGCTTTAATAAATTGGCCCAGTTATGAATGTGAATGTATACATGAGTGGACCCTGAAATAGACTGGTGTCCACTTCAGGGTCGGTTCCTTCCCTGTAACCAACGTTCTTGGGATAAGGTGTAGCCTCTCGCCTTTCTGAATCAAGTTCAGTGGGTTGGAGATCTGGAGTTCAGTGGGTTGATCATTCTCAAACTTGAATGTGCTGTCATACTCCCTCATGTTAAACACTTATAATAAACTTCAAAAGGAAAAAGGTGTCATGCAAAGTCAATGGATAAGATATGTTTATTGGGCAGGAAAATTGGAAATAAAATTTAATCAGAAATTAAGTACACTGTGAAACTTTCCTGTGCACACGTGGTAGTTAATTATATCAACAATCTATGCTGTAATAATAATTTATATTATACAGTACTAGTTGTCCCCTGCGGCTCTGCCCACATAGTAGTGAAACAGTCAGTCATCATCCAACCCGCTATATCCTAACACAGGGTCACATGGGACTGCTGGAGCCAATCCCAGCCAACACAGGGCGCAAGGCAGGAACAAATCCCTGGGCAGGGCACCAGCCCACTGCAGGTAGTGAAACAGGACAAACTTTAAAAATCAATAAAAAAAAATGTAATTCTGGCCAAGTGGAAGGTAGGTACACTCCAACGTCAAACATTGGCACTGTATCTGATCGTTCTCAGCTCTGATGGGAGAGCATCCCCTACATGGGGAGCATGTGGCCGTGGTAGCTCTGGCAGTCAGCAGCTACCATCTAAAACACATGTAGCTCTGATCTCTCTCTCTCAAAAGCGTCAAACATTACTCATTAACAATCTGTGGATGATAAAGTGTGTTGCACAAACAGGTATCACAAGCTAAGCAGAGGCAAGGTACGCTCTAAGAGAGGTAGAGTGACTTGAATGGAGCTCTGGCGTGTGAGTGAGGAGTGCCCACAACCCTCCCCTTGGCCCGCAGCTGCTCTTTCGGATTCACGCAAATAAATTGGCCCAGATGCAAACTATGATACTTAGTGCGATGAGAGAAGTCGCAAAATCAACCTTAATGTGCAAGCAAATTATAGAAAAAAACCTAATCTTAATCCGTTAAGTAGTTCTCTCGTGAAAAGTGGACAGATATACAAACAGACACACAGATTTTTTATATATACTGTATATATATCTCTCTCTTTATTTATAATACGCTACCGTGGCTGTTCATTTGTCTGTCTAGGATTTTAAATCACCTGTAGCTCGCAAACCGTTTGAACTATTGATCTGAAATTTGGTCCACATATACTACGTGATGTCTACCATCCACTTTTGGGGTGATGATTGACCTCCAACATTATTCCTCTATTTATTTTTATTTTGCTTTATTGTAGAACCAACTCTCGGCAGCTGCCAGCAGGGCGGCTGTGTGGCGCATGCGTATAGGCGCCATTCTCATCCCTACTTACCTTCGCCGTCACTTCCCCTACCTCTTCAAATCTTAATTCACTCATGAGGTAGATTGAAGACTTAAGTGCTGGCTTAAGTGTAAAATTAAGGGAAACGTATTAAGTAATTGCAACATGACTTAATCAGTTTTAACACAAAAAGATGCTGACGAAAGAAGAGAAGAAGCGGGTCGCTAGGGTGGAGAAAAGAAGAGCTGCAATGATTTCAAAAGAAGGCAATGATTTCAAGCTGCTCAGGAAGCAGCAAGCGCATCAACCTCTGAGCAAACAAATGCAAAACGTACAGAGCGAGTATGAAAATAATGAATGGTCAAGTCAAGTGTATTCAATGCATATTATTGTGCAGGGCACTGTTACTGGTATATATAAATGTATACATAATATACAGTTGTTTGACTTTAGTGCAGTGAGTTGCTGTAACTCACTGCTGCTGCGATCCCTTTGATGCTATACTGAAAAACAAGGTTTATAAAATGATAAGCACTGATTTATTTTAGGGTCTACTATACATTATTTTCTAAAACATTCTAATACATTATACATTGGATTGTTTTTCTTTAGAAAACAATAGAACAGAAAATATAAACCTTTAAATAGTCCTGGAAATGCAGAGATTACTTTATTTGCCAGAAGAAGAATTTAGCATTTACAGATGCTCAAGAAATAGAAAAGTCTTATAACAAGTAACATCATCACCATTGCATGGATAGAGGTTTTCATTCCAACCCATTTTATAATTAGATTAAATTAAATTAGATAATTACCAGATAATGAAACTTGGAGTTTATCTAAGTAGCTTATTAGTGCTTTCTTTCTTTCAGCACAAATCTTTATCATATTATAGATTTTTAATTTTCTGAGAATATCATCCATATGTTTTATGGTCAGGAACAGATTTATACCTCTTGCTCCATCCCATTTATTTCAAAATATTGTATTAACTCAGATACTTCACGATGCATAAACGCAGGTTTAAATGGAGGCCTGTTAGCTAGAGAGTTGGTGGTTTCTTTGTTGTTTGTTCAGCATTATTAACTGATGGCTGGTTAAGTAAACAGGCAACAGTTAAAACCTTAATGCAGCTGTTTAAAACTAAAATAGGTGATTAAGGGTTCTGAATCATAACAAAACAAATTAATAAAATTACCCCACCTCCCAAAAAAAATGTTGCTTTAGTAGTAGATAAGAGAATACAATAGAATTCTTTATTATCATTATGCATACACATAACACATTTTTTTGTTGGTAGGACTCGGCTTCAAGGCAGAATACTTAAATACACAAACACTATAAACAATAAAATAAACATAATAAGTATAAAAGACAGCAGCAATAAAACATCATCAAGTCCTGACTTTTCCTGAGGTAGTACGCCTGCAGAGACCAGTGATTTGTGTGCGTGGGTCTGCAGGGGAGGAATATGAGTGTGTGTGTGTTTGATTATGAGGGAAAGTGCATGTACATGTCTACAGGTGGGCAGGTTAGGGGTAGATGTATGTGTGTGTATCAGCAGGGGCAGATGGACTTCACGGCTCTGGAGAAAAAGCTGTCTTTTAGTCTGCTGGTGCATGTTTTTATGTTTCTGTACCACCGTCCCAAAGGCAGTGATACAAACAGTTCATTTCCCAGATGGGTGAGATCTGCAGCTATACATTTGGCCCTCTTCTGCACCCTTCCAGCATATACAGAGTCCAGGTCTAGGAGAGGACTTCCCATGATCCCTTGTGCTGTTCTCACCACCCGTGCCAAGTCCCTCCTGTCCTGTGCTGTGCAGCTGCCGTACCACACTGTCATACTGTGACAGAGAATGCTTTCTATAGCGGATCTGTAGAAGTTTGTGAGCAGCTGAGAGGAGAATCCAGCAAGTCTTATCTTCCTGAAGAAGAAGAGTCTTTGTTGGGCCTTCTTTACCAGGTGAGATGTGTTCCAGGACCAGGTCAGATCCAATGTGATGTGGGTACCCAAGAACTTGATATTGTCCACACACATTACAGCCTCCTCATGTATGAATATCGGAGCATGGTCTGTTCTTCTGGACCTCCTATATTCCACAATGAGCTCTTTGGTCTTACTGGTGTTCAAGATGATGTTGTTGGCTGAGCACCATAGTGCTAGGTGTTGTATCTCGTCTCTGTAGTGAGTCTCATCATTGTCTGATATGGGACCCACCACGGTCGTATCATTCGCAAACTTCACAACCATATTTGTGACATGGATGGCAGAGCAATCATGCATAAATAACATGAAGAGTGCTGGGCTGAGCACACAATGTTTCTCATTCCTGGAGACTAAATTATTTATTTATTCCCAAGACCTGTTAAACAAAGGAGTGGTGTATTTTAAACAGAAATGTAAGAAATTGAATTATAGTACTGTATATCTGGTTTTCCTTTAATCAGGCTGTACCTAACACAGAATTGTACTACAGAACATCACAGTACACCACAAACAGAATCTCATCTGCATTTCTCATACTAGGCAATGATTTCAAGTTGTCTTCAGTTACTTCTTCTACTAGAGCACACCCTTTGGCCTTGCTACGGTCCCTTATGTAAAGGAGCCATGTCACCAGACATTAGTAACAAAGGAAAGAAAACTGTGACAAATCAAGACAAGTCAATATGATCAGCATGGCAGCCTCGGAGCTTGGGTCAGAGGTTTTAGGCCTCAAAGCAAGAACTATATGGCCTCTTTCTGGTCCTCTCTTATGCAAGTCACCTTACAGCTTGGCCCAGGTGCACTTGGCCTTTCTTACAGTTCTTTGTGACACCACCACCACCACTCTACTGTTGAATCACACATAACTGACACACAAACCCATCCACCTGGCCATTCCTAGACGTGGACTTCCCTTTTTTTTAACCTTTTATTATAGAGAATAAAAATGAGCCTCTACAACAAGCCACTTGGGTTCATTCTTGCCCAAGGCACCAATGGGACTTTATTACATTTGGAGTTTGAGTATTATGGTCTATAGTAATTGTCCTTTTATGTACTGTAGGTGCACTTTGTTGTGATTAAACACAATAGTTTGATTATGCATGCTTGTGTAAGATCTTCATTTGTGAACTTAAATGTTTAATGCTTATCCTAGGTAATCTTGTAGAAAAGGAAAGAGCAAAAATCCCTGGCATGGAAGAAGAATGTTTGTTGTTGTATTTTATTTAAAAATAATAAATATACCATATTCCTCTAACATTTTATGTAACTGTACCTTTTCACGATGTACGTGGATTATTAAAAAGTAACATTTTTATGTGAAAAAGCCATAGTAACAACAAATTGAAGAAGAGACTTTCAGCCATGCTAGACTAGAAATTTAATAAATAATCTGCCTAAAAAAATTCTTGATGGGAATAAGAACAAATTAACCAGCACTAGTTACATTTCATGTAACTTTGAATTGAAATTGATGGGTTCAGAAAAAGGAATGAATGGGTGGATAAACAATGTTGAACATTGCTCAATGCTGTTTTTTCATCTTTATAATTAAAGATTGTTAATGGTGTAGAAGATTACATATTTAAGTAGTGTGATTTAACTGTATTTTTTCTGCTTGAGTCCATATTAATAATGTCTCTAAAATGCTAAACACTAAGTCTTACTACGTTCTTAATGGGAATGTGTTACTAATTAATACTTTATTACTACTGACCAGATGCATTTTTTGTCATTGTCCATCACTAAATGAGATTTTAGGCAAAGACAAAGAGTGTGTGTGCACTTTTAATCAAACAATTTACAATTGACTAAACGTATTACTTGTGTACAGCATTTTCTGGATTTCCAGAATATTTGCTTAATATATGGTACATTTACCACTTGCGACAGATTGTATTGAATATAAGTGTTGCATGATTTTCTAAGGTGCATGATTGGATTTATCAGATTCAGGAAATAGATGCATGGATGCATAAATACGTTTTTCTTTTTACAGCATATAGTAATCTTATATTTTCTCTATTTTAAAAATGTTGCTAGTGTGTTTCTGTCTTCATTTTAGGTATAGTCTTCCATTATCGTGCCATTACGAGTCGATATACTCTCACATTCATTGAGGCTCAGCAAGCTTGCCTAGACATTGGCGCTATCATCGCAAGCCCAGAGCAGCTCCAGGTTGCCTATGAAAATGGCTACAACCAATGTGATGCTGGATGGCTTTCAGACCAGTCTGTGAGGTAAAATGCTCATCTGTGTGTGGAAATGTATTTTAGATTTCTACTACCAAAAAAATAAATTAAGCAGAAGATTTTATTGTGACATTATTATTTTACATAGACAATTTTTACCTTAAAAAAACTCCCCTCTTTTTAGGTTTTTAGGGTTTCTAGATATACTTATTTCTGTTTTGCATTTACTCTACATATTTTGTTTCTTATAGTTTAAGACCAGGTTTATACTTAATGCGATGCAACGTGTGTGCCTGCACCTGCGGACGCTACTGATATGCAAGTGGTGTACTGTTTATATTTGCTCACGTACTTTATGTAAATCTGGAGGATTCCACTGGTTAGCAGTGTGAGAAATCATCATGGTGAGAAAATAACCTTCAGCTTCGATGTGCTGTGAATTGCCAGAAGCATCCATTAAATTCAGGACAACTTGCCTCAGTATCTCTGAAAAGGATGGATTACATTCATTAATCAAGGGATGAGCCCATTCCAGCAGGCACTGGGCACAAGGCAGAAACAATCCCTGGACGGGGCATCAGCTCATCGCAAGGTGAATATAAGCACACACATACACTAACGTCATTTTAGCATCACCAAATTCCCAAACCTGTATGTCCTTGAAAGGAAACTGAAGCACACTGTGGAAACCCAACAGGAAAACATGCAAACTCCAGGCAGGGAACACCAGAGACGTAACTCCCTGTGAGACAGCAACGCTACCGCTCTGCATCCATGCCGCCCCCACATGTGTAATTATTAACAGTGTTCATAATTTAAATGAAGTTAACGATTTATCCGTGAAATGTAATATGCATACTTTAATATAAATACGATAGGAAATATGCAACACTTGAAAACAAAAGCACCAGAACTCGTGCATGCATCGCATTAATTTCTGAGGACGTGCTCAGAGGCCGTGTCAAAAGAACACTGGGAACACATGGCAGCCATGTTGCGTGCGAGTACGCATTCTGAGCATGAAGTATAAACCGACCCTAACAGCCCTTTGGAGATTGCAAAAAGGCACCAGAATGCCCTTTCTCGTTTCA